>NC_084624.1:2145236-2330236 GCF_033978795.1 Nerophis ophidion
TGAAGTGTCTTGCTCAGGACACAACGGACGTGACGAGGTTGGTACTAGGTGGGATTTGAACCAGGGACACACGGGTTGCGCACGGCCACTCTTCCACTGCGCCACGCCGTCCCGTCAACCTAAAGGGGTCATAGCATGATTATTTTCTACATTCAAAACACCTCCTTGTGGGGCGTCGTATCTACGTGCCTCCACTTTGACGGTCTTCTCCCTGTCAGCCAGGTTGTGGTTTTTAGCGCTTCCATAGCGAGTCTACTGAAAGATATACTGTAAGTATATCTTAGTGTGTGTGTGTGTGTGTGTGTGTGTGTGTGTGTGTGTGTGTGTGTGTGTGTGTGTGTGTGTGTGTGTGTGTGTGTGTGTGTGTGAGTTAGATGTATCCAGTGATTATACTTTATAAAGTTATTTTCCATTTACCAGTTTTAGATTATTTTTATTCAAAATCGCTGAATTCTCACATTTTCCGTTGAAATACTGAGAAGAGACTTGCGGCGAGGCAGCAGCCAGCTGAGCCTCCCGTCAACATGGCGATGACTCGGTCACTCAGCTGGCTGCTGCGGTGCAGTGAGACTGTATTGCTATATGACTGATATTATACATTTCCATAGTTTAGTTAGCCGAGGTATATCATGTACACAACTGTATGTGTGTAACCTATTTCTTATGCTGGCCAATCATAAAAGGGCTGCTGTGTGAGGCTCGCAGTAATCCCTCCTCCTGCTGCTAGAGGGCGCTAGTGACCAGTCTTGCGATTACTCTGCTGCAGAAGAAGTGACAACAAACTACAGTTAGCAAGTCAACTTGTAGCATCAGCGATCCTTTATTTCCTCCTCTTTTAAGATGGAGGATTACATATCTCAAATAAAACACTCTTTTAAGATGGAGGATTACATATCTCAAATAAAACACTCTTTTAAGATGGAGGATTACATATCTCAAATAAAACACTTTTCTAAACTGGACTTTCAATCGAAGCCGGAGGTCATCATTAAAGGAAGACCAAGGCCGGAGCTAAAAGGTTTGCTTCAGACAGTGATCTCCATCAAGACAGAGAGACTTTTAAAAGCGGAGAAAGATAAAGAAGACTTTTATAAACAAGTTATCGATGCTTTTGATCAGAAGGAGCTGAGCATGGACTTCATTTAGAAGTAAAGGTAAGACCATAACAGCGCTTTTTTAATTAAATGGGCTTTTTTTGTGTGCTACAGTTTGTATGTGTAAAGAATGCTGGTATGAGCTTTTAAACATAACCTGTTAACTGCTGCCAATCAAATGCTGAATAAGATACTCTTTAATGCAGTGGTTCTCCACCTTTTTTCAGTGATGTACCCCCTGTCAACATCTTTTTACTTCAAGTACCCCCTAATCACAGCAAAGCATTTTTGCTTGGGAAAAAAAGAGATAAGGAAGTAAAATACAGCACTATGTCATCACTTTCTGATTTATTCAATTGTATAACAGTGCAAAATATTGCTCATTTGTAGTGGTCTTTCTTCAACTATTTGGAAAAAATATATATACACAAATAGCTAAAAACTTGTTGAAAAATAAACAAGTGATTCAATTATAAAGATTTCTACAAATAGAAGTAATCATCAACTTAAAGTGCCCTCTTTGGGGATTGTAATAGAGATCCATCTGGATTCATGAAATTAATTCTAAATATTTCTTCACAAAAAACATTAATCTTTAACATCAATATTTATGGAACATGTCCACAAAAAATCTAGCTGTCAACACTGAATATTGCATTGTTGTATTTCTTTTCACACTTTATGAACTTACATTCATATTTTGTTGAAGTATTATTCAATAAATATATTTATAAAGGATATTTGAACTGTTGCTATTTTTAGAATATTATTTTAAAATCTCACATACCCCTTAGCATATCTTCAAGTACCCCCAGGGGTACGTGTACCCCCATTTGAGAACCACTGCTTTAGGGTTCATATGTTTATAAATCTGACTGTGCACGTCAGTGCCTCACCAGCCATGAACCTCACTGCACGTCACTGCTATATATATATATATATATATATATATATATATATAATGTATATGTATATATATATATATATATATATATAATGTATATGTGTGTATATATATATATATATATATATATATATATATATATATATATATATATATATATATATGTATATATGTGTGTGTATATCCATCCATCCATTTACTACCACTTATTCTCTTTTGGGGTCGCGGGGGGCGCTGGCGCCTATCTCAGATACAATCGGGCGGAAGGCGGCGTACACCCTGGACAAGTCGCCATCTCATCGCAGGGCCAACACACTCACATTCACACACTAGGGCCAATTTTAGTGTTGCCAATCAACTTATCCCCAGGTGCATGTCTTTGGAAGTGGGAGGAAGCCGGAGTACCCGGAGGGGACCCACACAGTCACGGGGAGAACATGCAAACTCCACACAGAAAGATCCCGAGCCTGGGATTGATTGAACCTAGGACTGCAGGACCTTCGCATTGTGAGCCAGACGCACTAACCCCTCTTCCACCGCGAAGCATATATATATATATATATATATATATATATACATATACATACACACAGGGCAGCTGTGGCTACAGATGTAGCTTACCACCACCAGGTGTGAATGAATGATGGGTTCCCACTTCTTTGTGAGCGCTTTGAGTATCTAACAATAGAAAAGCGCGATATGAATCTAATCCATTATTATTAAGTTAGAACTATATGCTACTTTTGTATTAGGAATGGCAACAGCGAAGAATGCATGTGCATGCACGAGCCAGTCTGCCCCACAACAAAAGGATAGAGAAAAAGAAGGGACTTATTAATGTCGGACTACAATGGCGGACATGCACAAAAATCACCAGTTAAAATTCTACCATATATGGAGATAAACGCTAACGTCACAGGTCAGAAAACTTCCAAAAATTGTGGAAATTCCAACCGGCTTGTTTGGAGGAAGTATGAAGAAAGACAAGATTATTTTTTGTAAATATCTCGGCAATGGCTCCATGGTTTCATTTCAAATTTTCGGGACTCATGGGGATCCCAAATACACAAAAGGAGGTACCATCCGGTAAGAAAAGTGTCTTTTGCATAATAGATCAGACAACTTATGTCCATAACAGAGAGTAATAATAAATAGCTTAGTGTTTTTCATACCCACCATTGTTTTCTGTCTGACTAATGAGCTTTGGGGTTTTTCAGTTTGAGTTTTTTTCTAACATGCATAAAATTACAACATGATGCATCACAATCTCAAGTTTCTCTTTTCAACATATTCGAACAAGAGTAGGAAGAAGCAGAGCTTATTTTGTTCACTTCCTGTTCTCAATTTATTTACAATTAGGGGTGTAACGGTGCACAAAAAATTGGGTCCGGTACGTACCTCGGTTTAGAGGTCGCGGTTCGGTTCATTTTCGGTACAGTAAGAAAACAACAAAATATTAATTTTTTGTTTATTTATTCACCAAATTTGTAAACAATGGCTTTATCCTTTTAACATTGGGAACACTATAATAATTCTGCCCACGTTAATCCACATTAAACTACGTCAAGTTGTTGCTTTGATTAAAAAAAATGACAAAACTTTTCTCCTACATATAAAAAGTGCAACATTAAACAGTTTCAAGTCAACTCATCATGCTTAATTTATTACAGCATTTGGAAAGCCTGTAGTTTATTTTTATTATGTAAATGTTATATTTTTATAAACATGTGATAGCAGGGACCCTGCTATTGAAAACTAGGCTGCTACATTACTAATGATTAATGTAACTATTGCTGAAAAAATAGTACAATAACAATAGGAGAGACTATTCATCCCTGAACACCATGGAGTTCAAGTGAAATAACAGACAGACCGGGCTTTGCTGCCGCTAACACACACACACACACACACACACACACACAGCAAAATGAGCTAATGTTACGCTAAAAGCTAATTAGCCTTCACCTCAAGCCAGGACAGCGAGCGAGCTGAGCTGCAGTTTAAGTTTCTAGAACGTCAATGGGCTCATAGTGATGTACCGTATTTTCGGCGCTATAAGCCGCATCTAAAACCACAACTTTTCTCAAAAGCTGACAGTGTGACTTATACCCCGTGCGCCTTACATATGGATTAATATAAATATTTATTTTCATAAAGTTAAGTCTCGCAACTACGGTAAACAGCCGCCTTTTTTTTCCCCGTAGAAGAAGCGCTGGAAAGAGGAAGCGCTTCTTCTACGGTACGCAACCGCCAAGGTAAGCACCCGCCCCCGTAGAAGAAGAAGCATGCGGCTAATACGATTAATTTCATTTGTGTGTTTCTATAAAGACGACCACAAATTGGCTCCTACTAAGAGGCACAACGCAGAATTCAAAATCAAGGCAAAAAGTCACGCAGAAGAACACGGAAATAGAGCGGCAGCGAGAGAATTGAACATAAATGAATCCATGGTGGAGGAAGCAACAGGATGACCTGCGCCATTTTGGATGCCGTATTTGCCCAACTTTTTAATTCAGACGCCGAAGACGAAGAATTCGAGGGATTTATGGATGAGGAATAACTTCAGAAAGTGAGCTTTAAATTTTTATTTTGTGTGCTGTGACATTAACGTTCGACCAAGGTTGAGTTATTGATGTTGCAATATTTGGAGTGTTACTATTGTTGTGATTGCACATTTGCACACTGGTTTGTATGTAATATATTATTAAAGTTTGACTGACTTATTGACATTCCCTTTAGCGCAGTGTAGGCGCGACTTATGACCCGGGGCGGCTTACAGGTGAACAAAGTTTTTAAATATGCCATTCATTGAAGGTGCGGCTTATAGGTGAACAAAATTTTTAAATATGCCATTCATTGAAGGTGCGGCTTATAACCCGGGGCGGCTTACAGGTGAACAAAGTTTTTAAATATGCCATTCATTGAAGGTGCGGCTTATAACCCGGGGCGGCTTATAGGTGAACAAAGTTTTTAAATATGCCATTCATTGAAGGTGCGGCTTATAGGTGAACAAAATTTTTAAATATGTCATTCATTGAAGGTGCGGCTTATAACCCGGGGCGGCTTACAGGTGAACAAAGTTTTTAAATATGCCATTCATTGAAGGTGCGGCTTATAGGTGAACAAAATTTTTAAATATGTCATTCATTGAAGGTGCGGCTTATAACCCGGGGCGGCTTACAGGTGAACAAAGTTTTTAAATATGCCATTCATTGAAGGTGCAGCTTATAGGTGAACAAAATTTTTAAATATGCCATTCATTGAAGGTGCGGCTTATAGGTGAACAAAATTTTTAAATATGCCATTCATTGAAGGTGCGGCTTATAGGTGAACAACATTTTTAAATATGTCATTCATTGAAGGTGCGCCTTATAACCCGGGGCGGCTTACAGGTGAACAAAGTTTTTAAATATGCCATTCATTGAAGGTGCAGCTTATAGGTGAACAAAATTTTTAAATATGCCATTCATTGAAGGTGCGGCTTATAGGTGAACAAAATTTTTAAATATGCCATTCATTGAAGGTGCGGCTTATAGGTGAACAAAGTTTTTAAATATGCCATTCATTGAAGGTGCGGCTTATAACCCGGGGCGGCTTATAGGTGAACAAAGTTTTTAAATATGCCATTCATTGAAGGTGCGGCTTATAGGTGAACAAAGTTTTTAAGTATGCCATTCATTGAAGGTGCGGCTTATAACCCGGGGCGGTTTATAGCGCGGAAAATACGGTAACTAGTAGTTGACTGGGAAGTGTTTAGTATAATTTGGGGAGAGTACGCTGTTTTATGCTCACCTGCTAAACACATATCTGCTCGACGCTGAAGCATTGACTACATGCGCTCTGAATACGCACTGCTGATTGGCTGTTACCGCTATATATGTAACCAATCAGAGCGTTGTGTGGGTGGGACAATGCTGGGTGCTGAGACAGAGGCAGAAGAAGCAAAGCAGCTTGTTAAGACTTTATCTTAGAAACTCGTTCGGTACACCCCCGTACCGAACCCAAACCCCCGTACCGAAACGGTTCAATACAAATAGACGTACCGTTACACCCCTATTTACAATGCATAAGTAATAACTTTAGGAAATACATAAATACATAATAATTAGTTAAGTAAGTTATATTTCATATGGTGAGATTAATGAGATTATTTAGAAAATGGATGGAAAGATGGAATAAATTCAGAATGATTGATTGAGACTTTTATTAGTAGATTGCACAGTACAGTACATATTCCCTACAATTGACCACTAAATGGTAACACCCCAATAAGTGTTTCAACTTGTTTAAGTCGGGGTCCACTTAATCAAATCATGGCAATGTTTATAATGGTTCTTCTTCTTTGTACTTTGTAAACACTTTAAGCTTGAAGGGTTTCTTGAATTGGATCATATTAGTACATTGTTTGTTTTATTTGCTTAATACATTCCATAATTTAATTCCTCATACTGATATACTGAAGCAGTTTAAGTGTTGTGCGTGCACACAAATGTTTACAACTGCATTTTTCTGTAAGGTTACATTTCTTATTTGTTGAGAAGAATTGTTGTACGTTCTCGGGTAGCAGGTTGTAGTTTGCTTTGTGCATCATTTTAGCTATTTGAAAATGCACTTTGTGGTGGAATTTCAATATTTTCAATTCAATAAATAAAGGGTTTGAATGTTCTCTGTATCCCACATTATGTGTTATTCTAACTGGTCTTTTTTTGTAACACTGTTAATGAATGAAGTGTACTTTTTGTAGTTATTTCTGCACAATAACTCCGATATGGTAACGCTAGCAAGCAGTACAGAATATGAGGTGATTTTAGGTCCAATACATATTTAGCTTTATTCATGATGGATATATTTATTGCCACCTTATGTTGTATATTTTTTACATTAAATTCCCAGTTCATTTTACTACCTACATTGAGGGTCAGCAACCCGCGGCTCTCCAGCCGCATGCGGATCTTTAGCACCGCCTTAAAGGCTCTCTGGAGCTTTTTCAAAAATATATTTATTGTTTTAATAATATTTTAGTAGGAGGACAAACCTAACACAAATCTTGCTAATTGTTATAAAGCCCACTGTTTAGCATGTGTGTGTTTATGCTTCACTGATGACAGTATTTGGCCAGCGCCGTTTTGTCCTACTAATTTTGGCGGTCCTTGAACTCACCGCAGTTTGTACAACTTTCTCCGTCGCTGCCACAGAAAGATGTGTTTAATGCCACTCCTTCTTTGTTCCATTTTGTCCACCAAACGTTTTATGCTGTGAGTGAATGCACCAAGGTGAGCTTTCTTGATGTTACTGACTTGCGTGGAGTGATAATAATCCATGCTAACATGCTGTTGAGGCTAGCTGTGTGTACATATTGCACCCTAATGCCTCGTTTGTAGGTATATTTGAGTTTATTTAATTTCATTTACTTATGTCCTGTGTATTTAATTTACATATATATATATATATATATATATATATATATATTATTTTTTTGAATTTCTCTTTATTGTTTTAATTGGTTTTACCCTTTAAAATCATTTTTAATCATATTTATTTTTTTGTATTGGTTTTATTTTTTATTCAGTCATTGGTGGACCTAAGGATATTTGAACATTGTTTTTAAAATTGTTGTACAGCACTTTGGAAACATTTGTTGTTTAAATGTGTTGTACAAATAAAGTGGACTGGATTGGATATATTTGCATGTCTCATGACACTTTATCTGTAAGGAATATCCCCTGCATTTCTTACTGTGTGCCATGTTGTTCCAGACCACAGCAAACGCTAGCCAGCTTGCAAATATTGTAATAAATCCATTAGAAGAAGATAGCCTGCCCTTTCCTCCAACTTGGGCACACACATCTATACTTTTGGCAGTTTTAAGGCAGTCATTTCCAGGAATTATAAAAACCCCTTTGAGACACTTTCTTAATGTTTTGGTCCCGGTATTGATCCCTGTGGTACGCCACAGGATATATTTAACTTTGTAGAGGTTTGTTTTGCCCAGCTTTATTTATTGCTTCCTGTTGTTTAAGGGATTTCTATCTATCTAATGTTGCTTGATTAAACATTTTCTAACAGTCCACATTACTAAATAATAAAAAATATGTAGGATTACTGATGATATTGTCTTGTATCGGCCAATACTTAAGGCTCAAATGTCGGTATTGTATCAAAAATGCCTAAGTTGTATCAGGAAGCGCGGCGTTTTAAGTTATGCAAGTGTAAAAAGAAGTTAACCATGATATGAATCGATGAAATAAAAGTTAAAAACAGAGAAAAAACAATGCACCTTTTACAGACTGCACATAGTATATGGAACAGGAAGATGCTTTGCTGGGGGAATTTTGGCCATTTAGTACTGAGCAGCAGCACCGTTGTAAGGTTCATTTCTGGTTCTATGGTTATCATCATATTTATGTGGTATTTGCCATTATAGGCACCAAAGAAAAAGTAAAACACACTGAAAGGGTAGAGGAGTTCTAGCCCTGAAGTCTCATGAGATTTGCAGACATCACACGTGATGATGGGTTGAACGCCCAGGTCTGGAGATGGAAGGAAAATGGGGAGGGACACAGGAACATTGTCCAATGACATACATTTCAGCTTCCTTTATCTATGTTAATTGGGGACGGGCCCGACCGAGGTCAATTAAATCATAAAAATAAAAATAAATACTGTTTACAACCTTCTAAATATGATGTTTAATGATTGAGAGCCCTCTAGTCATGAAATAACAACCACTAATCATCTTTACAATAATTTATTCCAATACAGTAGACATAATGATAATGATAAGAATTCAAATGTGAATATTACAGAAGTATAGGTATTGTTAGTTCAGTCAGATATTTTAATGCTTCTTTCAAAATACCCAATTTAAGCCGAAAATACCTAGAATATGTTGTAAAAACAAATAGAGTGATGCTGCAAACTTTGGTGTGTCCACAGACGAATGTATAGCGTATTTTTCAGACTATAAGTCGCAGCTTTTTTCATTGTTTCGGGACTGCGATTTATATTCAAGAGCGACTTATGTGTGAAATGATTAACACATTACCGTAAAATGGGAATTGAAGTGAATTATATTTATATAGCGCCTTTTCTCTATTGACTCAAAGCGCTTAACATAGTGAAACCCAATATCTAAGTTACATTTAAAGCAGTTTGGGTGGCACTGGAGTAAAGTGTCTTGCCCAAGGACACAACGGCAGTGACTGGGATGGCGGAAGCTGGGATCGAACCTGCAACCCTCAAGTTGCTGGCACGGCCGCTCTACCAACCGAGCTATACTGCCCCAAAATATCAAATATTATTATTTAGCTCATTCACATAAGAGACTAGACGTATAAGATTTCATGGGATTTATGGATTGAGAGTGAGAGATTGTTTGGTAAAGGTATAGCATGTTCTATATCAGGGGTTCTCAAATGGGGTACTTGAAGGTATACCAAGGGGTACGTGAGATTTTTCAAAAATATTCTAAAAATAGCAACAATTCAAAAATCCTTTATAAATATATTTTTTGAATAATACTTCAACAAAATATGAATGTAAGTTCATAAAGTGTGAAAAGAAATACAACAATGCAATATTCAGTGTTGACAGCTAGATTTTTTGTGGACATGTTCCATAAATATTGATGTTAAAGATTTCTTTTTTTGTGAAGAAATGTTTAGAAGTAAGTTGATGAATCCAGATGGATCTCTATTACAATCCCCAAAGAGGGCACTTTAACTTGATTACTTCTATGTGGAGAAATCTGCATTCATCATTCAATCACTTGTTTATTTTCCAACACGTTTCTAGTTATTTTTATATATATTTTTTCAAATAGTTCAATAAAGACCACTACAAATGAGCAATATTTTGCACTGTTATACAATTTAATAAATCAGAAAGTGATGACATAGTGCTGTATTTTACTTCTTTATCTCTTTTTTTCAACCAAAAATGCTTTGCTGTGATTAGGGGGTACTTGAATTAAAAACATGTTCCCAGGGGGTACATCACTGAAAAAAGGTTGAGAGCCACTTTTCTATATGTTATAGTTATTTGAATGACTCTTACCATAGTATGTTAGGTTAACATACCAGTTGCTTATTTCTGCCTCATATAACCTACACGTATTCAGCCTGTTCTTCACTATGTTCAAATGTCTATTCTTGGTGTTGGTTTTTTAAAGTACATTTCCCCCAAAAATGCGACTTATACTCCAGTGCGACTTGTATATGTTTTTTTCCTTCTTTGTTATGCATTTTCGGCAGGTGCGACTTATACTCTGAAAAATACAGTACATACATTTTTTTATTCATCCATTTTAAGATTACACTTTATTATTCTATTCATTTCTTACCTGACGAAGTTGCTATGGTCACTGTCCAGTTAGGGCTGGGCGATATTGCCTTTTTTTAATATCGCGATATTTTTAGGCCATATCGCGATACACGATATATATCACAAAATTTTTCCTTGGCCTTGAATGAACACTTGATGCATATAATCACAGCAGTATGATGATTCTATGTGTCTACATTCAAACATTCTTCTTCATACTGCATTAATATATGCTACTTTTAAACTTTCATGCAGAGAGGGAAATCACAACTAAAAGTGTATTTATTAAAAAGTTATTAAGCAGTGGCACAAACATTCAAGTCATTTCCAAAACAGAAAGTGCAAGATTGTCAGAGACATTTTAAGAGTCAAATAAAAATGAGCTGCATAATAGGAAATCAAATAGTATTCATCCTTCACTATGTGGTATGTTACTACGAACGTTAAGAAATTCTCTTCATTCTCTAGCGAGTGACTTTTCAAATGATGCTACATATTAGCAGTAATGCTACTTTTTATAGCAACGCTTTTTCCCCATCACTTGACAAATTACAGTTGTCTGTTCGACATATTCCCACTTGAAGCCCAACCACCGCCAGACGATGGAAACCCTGCTCTTTTTATTGGGAATTAAGTCTTCCTTCATTTGTTACCAGATCCGCACCTTCTTTCTCTCGTACGGCTACGTTAGCAGCTAACGTTAGCCACGCCGCTACCTCTCTGCTGGGCGAGGGCGTGTATGTGACGTGTGAGGTGACAGTTTGTGACGTATGTAAGAATGTGCGCCTGCTTGTCTGTGAGGAGACACGGGAAAGAGCGAGGAGAGCCTGAAGTGTGCGCCCGCAGCTAAAAGCAACTTTGTGAGAACGTATACTCCAATATCACAATATATTCATTTTCTATATCGCACAGAGACAAACCCGCGATATATGGTATATATCGATGTATCGCCCAGCCCTATGTCCAGTGTACTGTAAATGTTGTTGCTGCTACTGGAACCTCGATATACCTCAGGTTTCATGCCCCAGGAGATCAATAAAGTTCCATCATTCCAATGTAACCTCATGTTTGTTTAAGCTGGTGATGTAATGAAGGCAGACATTTAAAAGAGTGTTGTATATCACCGCCAGACTTGTGACTGTGACAATGTTGTTGACGCTTCTCAGCTGACAACATGACTGTTTATGTCTGTGTGTGTGTGATTTTGTTCTTGTATTTCTGTCCTTGTTGAGACATCAACAAGGAAAAGCTCTGTCCATATGAGGACCGGTGAACAAGTCAGGATCGAAATCATGGTCCCAATACGGAAAACCATTGCATCTTATAGAGAATGTCTCGTTTGCACCCCTGCTGGTGAAATCTATCAAAATTAGGGTGGTCCCAAAAAGGAGGAATGTATCAAATTGACTGTGTCTGTTTTAAAGTGCTCCCCTTCTGGTCAACATATGAAATAACAAGTGTGTGTGAGAAATTGAAATGTGCCCCTTTTGGACAAAATTATTAAAAAAAATGTGTATATAGAGACTTACTGTAATCACGAAGTAAATAATGAAGATTAGAAAACAAATACAAACAAAAACATTTTACTCAGTGGCCTAGTGGTTAGAGTGTCCGCCCTGAGATGGGTAGGTTGTGAGTTCAAACCCCGGCCGAGTCATACCAAAGACTATAAAAATGGGAGCCATTACCTCCCTGCTTGGCACTCAGCATCAAGGCTTGGAATTGGGGGTTAAATCACCAAAATGATTCCCGGGCGTGGCACTGCTGCTGCTCACTGCTCCCCTCACCTCCCAGGGGGTGAACAAGGGGATGTGTAAACTGCAGAGGACAAATTTCACCACACCTAGTGTGTGTGAGTGTGTGTGTGTGTGTGTGTGTGTGTGTGTGTGTGTGTGTGTGTGTGTGTGTGTGTGACAATCATTGCTACTTGAACTTGAACTTAAATAAAAGATAGAATAAGAGTATCTGATTTATTCTGGTTAGAATGCTATTCAGAGTTATACTAGGCTAATATTTACAAAAAGAAGGAAATTGTAAAAAAAAAAAAATGCTGTCTTGGTTTATATTATTTATTGTTTTTTTTCACATTTTTGTTAATTATTTTAATCATAATGCCCATCAGTGATAGGAATTGTGTGCATAAAAATGTACTGTACATTGGAGCCTTTATCTCAGGTGTGTCAAACTCATTTGAGGTTGGGGGCCACATGGAGAAAAACCTACTGGTTAAATTACAGCACGATAACTTGAAAATAAAGACAACTTAAGAATGTTTTCTTTAATTAAAAATAGAACAAGCACATTCTGAGATTGTACAAATTATTATGTTGTTGGGGTTTTATTACACTTACAGGTTGCGGTTAATAGAATTCTATCTTTTATTTGTCATAATTTATATTTTCTGAAGAAATGATGTGATAATGTTCATTGGTGTTAATTTTCAATCCATCAAGATAAAAAAATTACATCAAAATCAAATTACAGGATGTTATTTACATAGTTTGATCATTTTCCTTGACTAACATCCATCCATTTTCTACCGCTTGTCCCTTTTTGGGGTGGCGGGGGGGTCGCTGGAGCCTATCTCAGCTGCATCAGGGCAGAAGGCAGGGTACACCCTGGACAAGTCACCACCTCATCGCAGGGCGTGCACGAACATCATGTGGTTTATTTTGTACAATATAACATTATCTACAACAAGGGTGTCCAAAGTGCGGCCCGCAGGTCACTTTTTAACGGCCCCCACGGCACATTTTAAAAATAAGATAGAACATTTTTTAAAGCATAAAAAGAGCAAACGGGTGAAATGTAACAAGAAAATGTTGCAATGTTTGCTCTAATAAAACAAAGCTGCCATGCAGGCTGTTTCTTTCTTTAAAAAATAATAATGAATCAAAATCAATGTCATTATGAATTATTGACTTATTCAAGGCTCCAATTACATCATGTTAAATGTTTCACTTTGAGATATTTTGGGGGAAAATGTTGCATATTTTGTGTTTGCCACATAAAAAACTGACCTGCTTTTTTTAAAGAAGGGCCTAAAATGAACAAACAAAAAACATAAACAAGAATAAAACTTATAATTGATGGATTGATCTGAAGTTGATCTCAAGATTATTGTGTTAAAAGTAAACAGTAAAAAAATTTGTAATTTATTTTTTAACACTTTAATGAGTCGGACACTTTTGGATCCCCAATCATTTTAGTGTGATTTGTTTTTAAGTGTCATTGCTAAAAAAAATAATAATGAATTAAAATCAATGGTGCTATTAGTTATTGACTTTTTAAATTCTCCAATTATTATATAATCTCAAATATACGGTGATAATATTGCATATTTTGTGTTTTTTTCCATCAAGAAAAACAGGGTTTTCTTTGACAAAAAGAGCATACAACTTAAATCTTTAAAATCATCATATTGACAGATGGACCTAATGTTGATCTTGAGAATTAAAACTTGAATAATAATAACAAAAAAAAAAAGAATGACACATTTTTTATATGTTTTTACCAAAACCCTTTGGGGTCCCCGGGATCAAGCTTGAGTGGAGGCCTAAATGTATATTGGTTGTACATATTTTGTATTGGTTTTTAAAATACAAAAATGTCAAAATGGCCCCGCTTGCTTTGAGTTTTCAGTCTGCGGCCCTAAGTGGAAAAAGTTTGGACACCCCTGATCTACAAAGAATTGCTATTGCGACCCCCGGTGGACACATTTGGAACAGCAGTTACAGGTAAACTTTTATACTTAGCAAACTCATAAATAAAACCTGTTCGCAGGCCTGATCCGGCCCTCGAGCCGTACCTTTGACACCCCTGCTTTACCCAGACCGGTACCAAAATGTCTCCCTTGGCCCAATAAAGTACCAGCCATCGAAAGGCACCAGAAGTCAAATGTGTGAAGCAAACTAAAGATAAAGATAAGACATGGGAGTGAGCTGGCAGGAGACGAGACACACGTCGGTCTGTAAATGTGTCACAACGAGGCCCAGCAGGCGCTGGTCTTGTAAACGACAGCCCGACTTGTGGACAGGGTGACCACTCACAACACACCTTGCCTTATATGGGCGTGGAGGCCCGCCTGCCTGGGAACTATGCGTGTGTGTGTGTGTGTGTGTGAAAGGGGGAGAAAAAATCCTTCAACACAACACATGCACATTCTGCAAAAATACTTGCTGTGAAAGCTCCTTGTGCACATGTGCATACTGGCAGATATATTTTATACATCAGAAATGTGTAAAATGCTTTCTTTCTATACGTATGATGTCCCACTAAAATAACCCTGATGTCCTCATTCGCAAACTTTTAGGACCACCAGAACTTCCTTGACCCACACCAGAACAAGCTGTGATTTCTACATTTTTGTTTCTTTGCCAAGACGGAGGCATGTGGTCACTGGCCAATCCATCAACATTAGAACCTCTTTTATCAGCACTAAAACATCATTATCCACCATTAGAATCTCTTTTATCAGCACTAGAACATCATTATCCACCATTAGAACCTCTTTTATCAGCACTAGAACATCATTATCCACCATTAAAACCTCTTTTATCAGCACTAGAACATCATTATCCACCATTAGAACCTCTTTTGTCAGCACTAGAACATCATTATCCACCATTAAAACCTCTTTTATCAGCACTAGAACATCATTGTCCACCATTAAAACCTCTTTTATCAGCACTAGAACATCATTATCCACCATTAGAACCTCTTTTATCAGCACTAGAACATCATTATCCACCATTAAAACCTCTTTTATCAGCACTAGAACATCATTATCCACCATTAAAACCTCTTTTATCAGCACAAGAACATCATTATCCACCATTAAAACCTCTTTTATCAGCACTAGAACATCATTATCCACCATTAGAACCTCTTTTATCAGCACTAGAACATCATTATCCACCATTAGAACCTCTTTTATCAGCACTAGAACATCATTCATTATCCACCATTAGAACCTCTTTTATCAGCACTAGAACATCATTCATTATCCACCATTAGAACCTCTTTTATCAGCACTAGAACATCATTATCCAGCATTAAAACCTCTTTTATCAGCACTAGAACATCATTATCCACCATTAGAACCTCTTTTATCAGCACTAGAACATCATTATCCACCATTAAAACCTGTTTTATCAGCACTAGAACATCATTATCCACCATTAAAACCTGTTTTATCAGCACTAGAACATCATTATCCACCATTAAAACCTCTTTTATCAGCACTAGAACATCATTATCCACCATTAAAACCTCTTTTATCAGCACTAGAACATCATTATCCACCATTAGAACCTCTTTTATCAGCACTAGAACATCATTCATTATCCACCATTAGAACCTCCTTGATCAGCATTACAACCTCATTAACCAACATTAGAAGTTCAATAACCAACATAAGAACCACCTTGATCAGCATTAGAACCACCTTAATCATCATTAGAACCTTCTTTAGCAGCATTATACCTTCCTTTATCTGCATTAGAACATCCCTAAACATCATAGAACATTCTCAATCAGAATTAACCAATATTAAAACTTCCATAACCAACATTAGAACCTCCTTGATCAGCATTAGAACATCCTTAACCACCATTAGAACCTAACTGATCAGTATTTCAACCTCATTAGAACTTCCATAACTTAAATCAGAACCTCCTTGATCAGTAATAGAACCTCATTAACCACCATTAGAACCTCCTGATCAGCATTAGAACATCCTCAACTACCCTGAGAACCTCCTTGATCAGCATTAAAACATCCTTAACATCATAGAACACCCTCAACCACCCCTAGCACCCCCTTGACTACTATTTGTACATTGTTGATTAGCATCTTAACATATTTGATCATCATTAGAAGCTTCTTGTATTAAACCGTCTTTCATGGTAGTGCGTTTGAAGTATTTAAATCAAGAATTTACTGGAAAAGTGTACAAAAGGTTACTGTACTCCATTTAAAATGTATATTGTAGCGTCCCGGAAGAGATAATGCTGCAAGGGTTTCAGGGTATTTGATGTGTTGTGTTACGGTGCGGATGTTCTCCCGAAATGTGTTTGTCATTCTTGTTTAGTGTGGGTTTACAGTGTGGCGCATATTTGTAACAGTGTTCCAAGTTGTTTACACGGCCACCCTCAGTGTGACCTATATGGCTGTTGACCAAGTATGCCTTGATCAACGAGCAATCCACGATCTCGCTCTCTCTGTCTCTGCATACCTTCACAAATTGTTTTGTTTTTAACCCCTTCTTAACCATTGTATGTACATTGAAAATACACGCAACCTTGACTGAAAATTGCCGGACATTTGAGGCATTTAATAACCCCGCCCGGACACCCCGGACAGTCCTGCATAAGAGGACTTGTCCGGGGAAAAGAGGACGTATGGTCAGTCTATTTTTAGATATAAGAAAAATGAGGCCTCAGTACTTTTAAATTATGCCATAATAGTTGCGGTAGGAACATTTGGAGTTTTTTAAAGTCTATTTGAGTGAGTGTGCTTATGTTGCTAAATTAGAAAAAATATACAGATGTTAGCTTAGCTCTGCCCTCGGCCATGATCAGTTCAGTTTCCGTTTACTGCGAACATGCATACGATAAAATGTAATGCATTACATATTTCTAGTTGTTTCACTACAGCACGTCCGAAAAGGATTTGGAAGAACCAGAGCTTATCTAACTCTCCCCCTTTTCATACCATAGCAGTTTCATTCCATTTTCTTGTTCTCTGTAACAGAACAAAGAATAAATAAATATTAAATCAATAAATATACCATTAAATACATAACTGATTATCATTTTTTTTTAATGGTTCAAGATGTTCTTCATAATTGTTCTTATTTTGTGTGTACACTTGTAGTTTGAACCGAATCACATTGGTGCTGGATTTGATTTCCTATCTTGATCCATTCCATAATTAAATTCCGAATACTGATATGCTAAGGGTCTTAAGTGTTGTACGAGCATACAAATATTTTAAATGAGATTTTCCTGTAAGGTTATATTTCTCCTCTTTTGTTGAGAAAAATGATTGTACATTCTTGGGTAGCAGCTCATAGTTAGATTTGCACATGAGCACGCTTTTGATTTTTTGCATCAACATACGACCAAGTCGTTTCATTTTTACGTCTTTTTTATATCTAACATTATGTATTATTTTATATGATCTTTTTTGTAAGGCTGTGAATGAATGAAGTGTACTTTTGTACTTATTTCCCCATATTTCTGTACAATAACTCCGATATGGCAACACTAGCGAGCAGTAGAGAATATGAAGTGCTCATATTTTGCTTTATTGATTATTGACGTGTTTCTTGCTACTTTAGTTTGTCTATTTTTTATATAAAATTTCCAGTTCATTTTATCATCAATCACCACACCGAAAAACATGGTTCATTTTACCCTTTCAATATGTATTCCATCTATTTGTATCTGTCTGACTTTCTCTTCTACTGTTACTGAATAGATAGAAAACAAATTATTCTGTTAATGTTTGTGTTAGCGTCTGTGTGTTCTCTCCTGAAAAAAACGAAGTTGTACCATCTGCAAATAGTACTAACTTTAAGTCCTTTGTAACTCCACAAATGTCGTTTATATAAAGATTGAACAATTTTGGTCCTTGTATAGATCCCTGAGGTACACCAGCAATATATTTTCAGCTATGTAGACGTGTGTTCCACTGTCTTCATGTATTGCTTCCTGTTGGTTAAGTAGCCTCTTACCCAGTTCAAGACCAAATCTCTGATTCCATACCTTTCTAATTTGTTTAAGATATTATGATTGATTGTGTGAAATGCGATGAGGTGGCGACTTGTCCAGGGTGTACCCTGCCTTCCACCCGATTGTAGCTGAGATAGGCGCCAGCGCCCCCCGCAACCCCAAAAGGGAATAAGCGGTGGAAAGTGGATGGTGGGTGGGTGGGTGGATGTGAAATGCTTTTGTTAAGTCCATAAACACTGCAGCAGTACATTGGTTGCTATCTATTGCATCGGTGATCTTTTCTATTATTTTCATTAATGCCATTGATGTTGAAATGTTAGCTCTGTATCTGTATTGGTTGTCTGTGAGTGCTTCATGTTTGTTGTTCTTGTAAAAGAGCACAGCCACAGAACCAAAACACCAATGACAAAGGGTGGATATTATGTACGGGGGGAGTTGACGGCACAGACACAAAGGGGCGTATAATTTAGCTCTATGGTTTATTATATGTATATACTTATATATATAATAAACAATAATAATATTAATCTACAAGGGAATGGAGTGTGTGACTATGTGTAGGAATGAACTGTTGAGTGTTACCGTAAATGTTGAGCGAAAAGTAAGTCCAAAAGGGGACAGGGCAGGCTCATAGATCCGTCAAGCAAGCAGGAAGTAGGGGGCTGAGGGGGCGTAGAAGATCCGTGTCAAAGCGGGATGTCGAGAATCCAAAAGGGGCAGCCAGAAAATCAGAGAGGAACAACGGGGAATCACGGGGGGAAGACGAGACGCACAGCTCGTCACGTGGAACACAAGCAGACTGCAGGAAGACACGAAACCAATCAAACACGATGGTGGAGATCACGTAGAGAGAGCAAGGCTGCATAGAGCTAGATCGCTTACGGTACAGGAACAGATGATTACGTTCTGGCCCGGGATAGCAGGTTGAGCAGGCTTAGAATAGAATAGAATAGAAAGTACTTTATTGATCCCTGGGGGAAATTTAGCACCACAGTTCGCTCACAATAGGCAATAATAATAAAAAATATGATTTATATCATATGTATATTATACATATAATATGTGAATAATATAAATATATTCTACATTTAAGTGCAGTCAAGAAGGAACATATGCATTATACAGTCTGATGGCTGTCGGTATGAAGGACATCCTGTGATGTCCTGTGTTGCATTTTGGGAGTCTGAGCCTTCCACTGAATGTGCTCATTCTCTCCGCAAGGTCCGAGTGTAGTGGGTGTTATAAAAGCACGTCTCATCATCAGCCCCAGGTGTGCTGATTGCTGATAGATTGCAGCCGCCAGAGTGACGCGTGCAGGAAATGAGCGACTGTGGGTGTGTCCCGAGGTGCGCCCGGGTCGTGGCAGCGGGGCCCAAAACCAGGAAGCAAACATATTTAACACTTTAAGGCCAAACAAGCTTTAGTGAGGATTATGGCCCAAATCTGATGGATCGCTAATGCTAATCACCATCCATGAGGCGTCACCTCTACCGGAGCATGCTGGGAATTTAGCCCGACTTCCAGGAGGCCCAAGTGGAGACGTCTACCTCTACCTAGCGCCAACTCCCCGCCCTCCGCCCCTTCTCCAATCCCCGCCACTCAGTTTCTATCATGGAAGCTCATTTCTGACGGTAATCTGATTACGCCGCTGAGCCGCTTTGGCGCCCTGCTGTGCTGTCAACTTCACACACACACACACACACACACACACACAACTTGTGTGACATTGTGTGGTGTGTGGAAGGGCGTGGGTGCTGGAAGTGGTGCCGGTGTTCGAGGAGGGTGGAGGGTAACAACTCGAGGAGTCGCGCCGATCGCCGAGGCGTCCGTTCGCCTCCAAACATGTTCCGGAACGCTTGGATCTCTGGTTACCATGTCAACCAGGTGCAGCATTGCTGCCCAGGTGAGGGTTAGTTGGCGTCTTTGTAGATAGTGACCACATGAGCAAAAAATAGCTGAAAATGTGCGAGTGTAGATCTGCGAGAGAAGTGCATGCTGGGGTCAAACGGATTTCATGGGACTTTTATCGTCAAAAGTAGTTAGCAGTGAATTTGCTCGTTGAATAAGTCGATCATTAATTTGCTAAGACATGGAGAAGAATAAGCATGCTCTCTAATCGACGGGAGTGGCCGCACTGCAAAAACTAAAATATTAGTAAGGCTGATATTTGCTTATTTTCTGTCTGATCAATCAATCAATCAATGTTTATTTATATAGCCCTAAATCACAAGTGTCTCAAAGGGCTGATAAGATCATTCTTCTCATTAAGCAGATTGTATGTTAGTGTTTTACTTGTTTTAAGGGTTTTGGTCCTAAATGATGTCCGTAAGATATTACAGCTTGTTGCTGAGATTTGATGAGCTATATTGAGTCAAACATGCTTGA
Source organism: Nerophis ophidion (assembly GCF_033978795.1). NCBI lineage: Eukaryota > Metazoa > Chordata > Actinopteri > Syngnathiformes > Syngnathidae > Nerophis > Nerophis ophidion. The sequence goes on from NC_084624.1 coordinate 2,165,678, forward strand.
AAGTAGAATATCAACTGTTGCAAAGCTGGGTCATCAACACTCACAAGTAGAAAACTACTTTTTTAAAGTAATCATTTCTTGTTTCAAGCATGTAAAAAAAATCATGATTTTGACACAATTGTGTCTCATAATTAAAACAGATGAGAGCCAAATGGACTTTGCTGTTTTATTTTCAATGAAACAATAGAAAAGACGTACTCATATAGTAGTACAGTTGTTATTATACTTATATATACTTCTTTGAAGGTTAGCTAATTTTACTTGTTTTAAAAAGTCTTGACAAGCCAACATTTTCTTGTTTTATTGGCAGATACATTTGCTTGGTTCCAATAGAATAGCCCTAATTTTAGTTGTTTTTTTCCCCTGTTTTTGAACACTGACTTTTTGCAGTGTAGTAGCGCGATACGTTTACTTTAGTAACTTTTTGGACGGATTGTACTTGTCACAGTAGTTTTATTGCAACGTACTTTGTATTTTGTGTGAATAAGAAACACTGCTTTTACTTTGTAATATTGAGTTAAATTCCGATCGCTGCATTCATTGATATCATGCAACTCCCTATAGTGATAGTGTTTTATCACCTGCTTCTTCTGTGCTCAGCCACATATGTTTCTACCTGACTTTTATTATGTGTGCATGTGTGTGGGCGAGGGGAAAGGGGGTGTTTACCTTGATTATGTAATGAGGGAGGCATTTTTTTTGTTTGTTTTTAATGTTTTTAAATGTAAACCACCATGTGCTACATTTTATATGTATGAAAAGTGATATACAAATAAAGTTTGATTAGTTTAATATAATCATTTGGTCACTTCTTGCAAAAACGTGGGCTGGGTCACATGACCGTTGCTAAATCAGCGTGATGTTTGACTCAATCATTTCTACAACTCTTAGTTGTTTTTTGTGTGGTTGGAGCTCATACATGTTGGTCACAAAAAACATTCATGAATTTTGGTTCTTTTATGAGTTTATTTATGCGTCTACTGAGAATTTGACCAAATCTGCTCGGTCAAAAGTATACATACACTCCATTTGACCAATCGAACAGAGTCTGGCGTTCACATCACTATGTTTTCAGCTAACACTAGCTCTGTTATAACGTCTTAAGTAAGTGTAAAATGTGTATTTTCTGTCTCTACCTCTCTCTCTCACACACACATTTGTTTTAAATATAATTTGATTTCAAAATAAATGGCAATTATTTGTATAATAGTGGAGGTCCTTAGGGATATTTTCGTTTACTTTTGTCTAAAAGCGCCAAATTTGGCACAGGTGTAGCTCAGGGCATACTTAAATGATTTAGCTAGGGCCATACTTGCCAACCTTGAGACCTCCGATTCGGATTTTGGGAGTTGGGGGGTGGGGCGGTGGCGTGATTAAGAGGGGTGCCTTATAATTCACCAACTCGAGAATTTCATATATGTAGATATATATATATATATGTATGTATGTATGAAATACTTGACTTTCTGTAAATTGTAGCTATATATATTTATTTTATAATATATATATATATAAATAAAAGAAATAGTTGAATTTCCGACGGCACCTATCAAATACACAATAATAAAAACACAGTTGTTCTACTAACTGTACTGTGCTTGCTGGTTACTAAAAAACAACAACACTTACCTTTCACTATTTGAGTAACCTCTGTTCTGCCATTTGCGTTTTGGCGAGCGATCTCTGAATCCAAGAACATCCTTCACGGATTTGTTGTAGAAATCCGCAAATGAGAAGGGGATGTTGCTTCCAGCTATCAGTGTAGCCATCTTTGTTTCAGCATAAGTTACAACCATCGGGTCTCCATTTTGCGAGGTGGGCCATATAATACTGGGTTGTGAACGATGCTGCGCTGTGGACGCTTTGTGCTTCGCTGACTGACCGTTCATGGCTGAGTATATCCGTTGGGCCGCCGTGTTCAATGGAGAAGTCTGTTCTACAAAATTTACAGGCGACATACCTCTTCCCCTTCAAACTCTCTTGGATAAACTGAAATTCTTGTTTCCAATCGTTCTAGAACTTGCAAGCGTATGTCTTCATTTTGCTCGTCGACGGTGTGCTATATTGGGTTGGAGCCAATAACTAGGCGAGGTGATGAAGTTACGTCTCTTTACTGTGGGCTTCAGAACAGACTCCCTAATGCATGTTCCTTGACTGCACTTAAATGTAAAATATATTTACATGCTGTTCTATTTACAGTAAATGGCAGTATTGTCCTGTTTAAGAGGGTCACAACATTGAGTCAGGTCTTTTTTGGAGCTGGAGGGGGCGTGACCTCCAACCTGAATTTCGGGAGATTTTCGGGAGAAAATTTGTCCCGGCAGGTTTTCAGGAGAGACGCTGAATTCCGGGAGTCTCCCGGAAAATTCGGGAGGGTTAGCAAGTGTGGCTAGGGCGCCCGCGCCGGTGACCTTTGAAATTGCCACAGCGGCCAATCAAATATGGCCGCCACTTGTAATAGCTTTTGTCGCTAACATTTGAAACAGATGAGCTACAAATGTAAACTTGGTGTCTATTTCATGTGTTTTCACAATTTGAAATGTGTCGAAATGCTCATTTTTATTTTTGAGTGTGTCTTGACAGCTGATTTGCATATTTCCAAGTGGCGATTTGCTATTCTGAAGACATTGGACGTAACTTGGGCATTGTTATGAGTAAAACCTGGTGCAACATGGCTATGTTGTTAATATGGCAATGAAAGTGCTCTAATAAATAAATGATCATAAATCTGATCATTCTAGAATGTTTGGAACACATTTGGATGCGCGAGTTGTCACCCCGAGATGCTGCAGGACCAAGACAAGGCAGGATTGCAGGTAGGAGCTTGTTTAATACAAAAAGGTAAAAGAACACTGAAAAAAAGGAAAAGAAACGGCGTGCCTACGCACGTGAAGCTAATGCTAAACTATAGCATGCAGCTACAAGAGTAGTGTGCCGAATGCACGGAAGCTAAGGCGGAACTTAGCAAGCAGTACAACAAATAGCGTGCCGAGCGCACGGAAGCTACGACGTGACTTAGCAAGGTAAATACAAATCTGAGAAACAAACGTGACTGTTGGGTGTAGCAAACCAACCATCCAGGATGAACACAGGTAGCAGGCAGGTTTAAATACTCAAACAATAATCATAAACAGGTGTGCGTCAAAAAGCCAGTGCAGGTGGAACAAATGAAGTAACCATGGAGACCAGATGAAACAGGAAGTGCTCAAACTAAGGGATCGGAAGACTCCAAAAATAATCAAAACACACAAAAGGACTCAAGGACCCGACCTCGGATAAGCGGAAGATGATGGATGGATGGATGGAACAACAACTATGTCTGATCCGGGAGGCGGATCGGGACAATGTTTCTGATGCTCAAAAAATCGAAAATAGTTTGTCAATAAGTATCAAAAGTTAAGGTACACGTAATTTTTACATAGCCGCCATCTTGGAAATATGGTGATTGGGTGTCCAGACACACCCAAACATAAAGAGGATTTTTCCATCATATTTTAACTGTCAAAAAACATGAAATAGACACCAAGTTTGTATTTGTAGCTCATCTGGTTGAAATGGAGAAGCAAAAGCGTGTCCAGGTGGTGGCCATATTGGATCAGCCGCTGTGGCGACCCCAAAGGTCACCGGCGCGGGCGTCCCAGCCAAATCGAATTTGGCGCTTTTAGACTTAAGTGAAGGAACACACCCTCAAATCTCCCTAAGGGCCGCCACTAGAAGAAGGTGTTTGTTCTTTTGACCATCCTGTTTCCCAACTCTAGTTTCTATCGCCAGGATTCTATTTTTTACCCGAGAACTCTATTCTTAGACAAAAGTCCCAGTCGTGGCTAAGCTTGCCTCCCTGCCGCTGCCAGTCTTCAGCGTCTTTTTTTCATTGGCAACCTGCAGACGTTTCCGGGGAAAGCTGAACTGAGGTGACGTGTGCGGGGCTTTCCAGCCAGCACATTCTCAGGATTGCTCCGACATGATCACTTCTGCCCACTAGAGGATTTCACACTCTTATTTATTTTTTGAGCCCTCAGGCTTCCTCCCACCTCCAAGGACATGCACCTGGGGATAGGCCCCTCCCACCTCCAAAGACATGCACCTGGGGATAGGCCCCTCCCACCTCCAAAGACGTGCACCTGGGGATAGGCCACTCCCACCTCCAAAGACATGCACCTGGGGATAGGCCCCTCCCACCTCCAAGGATATGCACCTGGGGATAGGCCCCTCCCACCTCCAAAGACATGCACCTGGGGATAGGCCCCTCCCACCTCCAAAGACATGCACCTGGGGATAGGCCCCTCCCACCTCCAAAGACACGCACCTGGGGATAGGCCCCTCCCACCTCCAAAGACATGCACCTGGGGATAGGCCCCTCCCACCTCCAAAGACACGCACCTGGGGATAGGTTGATTGGCAAGACTAAATGGTCCCTAGTGTGTGAATGTTGTCTGTCTATCTGTGTTGGCCCTGTGATGAGGTGGCGACTTGTCCAGAGTGTACCCACGCCTTCCGCCAGAATGAAGCTGAGATAGGCTCCAGCACCCCCCGTGACCCCAAAAAGGACAAGCGGTAGAAAATGGATGGATGGACTATACTTGTGTTGATTCTTTTAACAGCAGGCCAAGGGATTTAAAAGCAGATTTGTTGTGTTGGCGTCTGCGACGGTAACACAATCTGTCTGCAATAAAACGGGAAACAAGTTGAGAACAGGCGTCCGTGCTCATTGTACACATGACATGCACTTTGTCATGTGACCTTAACACCTGGCTTCTCTTGTACAAACCAATCACTGACTCTATGACTCAACATTTGTAGCTTCTTTTACCTCTTCATCAGCCCTCAAGATAAAGTCTGTGCAAGAGTTGTTATTTTACAACGGGCGAAAATAGCTACCATGGCAACCCTCATTCAATCCTTCATCTTGACAGGTTGCAGCTCGGCCGTAGTATAAAGTTGCAGAGTGACCTGCAAGGAATGTCAGATTGCACACATTTGATTCTACACATCTTTTGCTTCTGCATTTAACAAAATAAAAGAAGATCAGACAATTAACTTCAATTCCGGACTACATGGTGGAGTCTATATTTTTAGTATTTTTACTAATATTCGTTGTGGGTCTGAATCTCAACACATCTCTATAGTCCAGGGGTCGGCAACCCACTGCTCCGGAGCCACATGCGGCTCTTTGAACTCTCTGATGTGGCTCAGTTGCATTCTAACCCTAATCCCCCCCCCATTTTTCCGGGAAGTTTCCGGATTTCATTGCCTCTCCCAGAAATCTCCCGAGGATAACATTTTCAGATTTTCCCCCGGACAACAATATTGAGGGCGTGCTGTGATGGCAACGCTTTACGCCTTTAATGTCGTCGCGTCCATTTTCATAGCATGCTATCTAAGTGCCGCCCGGTCACATGTAGTGTGCGGCTACTGTCGACACGCGCCAGTGATTGCAAGGCATACTTGCTCAACAGCCATATAGGTTATACTGAGGGTTGTGATGTAAACAACTTTAACACTCTTACTAATATGCGCCACACTGTAAATCCCACACCAAACAAAAATGACAAACACATTTCGGGAAAACATCCGCACTGTAACACAACATAAACACAACAGAACATATGCATCCCTAACTTTTCCGGGCTACATTATACATTATACGGGGTTTGGTGGTAGCGGGGTGTATAATGTAGCCCGGAAGAGTTAGTGATGCATGGGATTCTGGGTATATGTTCTGTTGTGTTTATGTTGTGTTACGATGTGGATGTTCTCCCGAAATGTTTGTCATTCTTGTTTGGTGTGGGTTCACAGTGTGACGCATATTAGTAAGAGTGTTAAAGTCGTTTAAACGGGCACCTTCAGTGTGACCTATATGGTTGTTGAACAAGTGTGCCTTGCAGTCACTTGCGTGTGTCTGCAGAAGCCACATAAAACGTGGGTTGGCAAGCTGTCTGTTATGGTGGTAGAGGCGCACTATAGACTCATCACCATCATAGCACGCCTTTAGCATTGTTGTTCGGGCGAAAATCAGCAGAGGTCCGTAAGAATAGTCGCCCTGAATTTCGGGAGTCTCCCAAGAAAATCGGGATGGTTGCCAAATTTGATGTTGTCAAGAGGTTTTTATATAAAACTTGCGGGCCGCACTAATATGAAACTTTCATATTAAGGTGCGGGCCGCGTGTCTGAGACCCCTGGTTTATACATAGCACAAAGCAAAAAATAACTTTGTACGTTGGTTATTTCATTTTACGTTTCAAAAGAGTTTTGTGGCTCCCATTGTTTTCTTTATTTTGTGAAACGGGTCAAAATGGCTCTTTGAGTGGTAAAGGTTGCCGACCCCTGCTATAGTTTGTCCTAAACCAGGCAAGCAAACACACTTAAAAGTAACCTTGGAGAGTCTTTAATCTTAATAACAGACTGACTCCGAGATACAGTAACTCAGTCTTCAAGTTTCACTGACAAACTTTCCTTTCTAACAGCATCTTATAACTTCCCTTGTCTCTTTAGTTACGCTTGGTTATTGTTACTGATCATTTGGAGAAAAAAAAACATTCTCAAGATGAGGAACATTTTTGCATTCAGATTGTTGATAATAATGTCCAACTGACTCAAACTCCAAAAAAACAAGGTAACAATATGTACTGTAGAAACCTGATACCATCATGTGAACAACTTTCGCTGTGGTGCGGGTTCCCGGGGCCAACAAGGAAGGACATGGCTTTGAGCAGTTTTGACTTTCTTTATTTTCCAATAAGAAAAGTGTTTTTCGGGTTGCTTTTCAGTCGCCCGCGTCGTCTGCCTCTCGCTTTCACTCTCTTCCGGGTTGCATGCGCTTCGTCTCGTTCTGTCATTGTCTCTCTGCTTCTCTCCCCGACGTATTTGTGCGTGCAACGATACGAACATGTAAAAAAAGATTTGTCTGCAGTTAAAGTTAAAGTACCGCTGATAGTCACACACACACACCAGGTGTGGTGAAATTTACCCTCTGCATTTGACCCATGACCCTTGATCACCCCCTGGGAGGTGAGGGGAGCAGTGAGCAGCATCCGTGGCCGCGCTCAGGGATCGTTTTGGTGTTTTAACCCCCAATTCCAACCCTTGGTACTGAGTGCCAAACAGGGAGTCCCATTTTTATAGTCTTTGGTATCTCAGGGCGGACCCTCTAACCACAAGGGCACTGAGCAAGTCTGACAGGTTGAGTATAAGGAAAGAACATTTTTTTTTCCTTATATTCTCCACTAGTTGGCGCCCTGCAGCCACTCGCACTGGTGTTGGCATTGACACCATGGACAATGGAATTTCTATCACGAGTTGTAATTGAAAGTTCATGTTTTTGCAGGACTTAAGTTGTCAGAAGTATTTTTGCCTTCAAATAAGTTATTGTACCGCAAGGAAGACCCAGGGCACGTTAGGGAGTCAGACTCCCCACAATGTGTCATGGGTCTTCCTCGTGGCCTCCTACCGGTCGGACGTGGCCTTAACCATGAATTGATTAACGTGGACCCCGACTTAAGCAAGTTGAAAAAGTTATTGGTGTGTTACCATTCAGTGGTCAGTTGTACAAAATACGTTCTGTACTGTGCAATCTACGAATAAAAGTTTCAATCAATCAATCAATAACGCCTCCACAGAGAAGCGTCCGGGGGGGCATTTGGTTCCATCTCATTTGGCTCCTCTCGATGTTGAGGAGCGTGGCTTTACTTTCAACTGGAATGACAGACCCTTTCTCTAAGGGAGCCTCGCCACCTGACGGAGGAAAGTCATTTCGACTGCCAAGTCTTAACATTACTGATAACTTATTTGAAGAAGGAAAAAATTCTTCTGACAACTAAGTTTTTGCTAAATCGTGAACTTTTACCTAATAGTAAGTGATGAAAAGTCCATTATTGTTGGCTACGCATTCTGACTACTTACAACGCTATGGATGTCATTTAGCTCAGTGTCACTTCTTGAGGAACAACATGATTTTGCAAGATACCTCATACATTTTAACTTCTTCCAGTAACATTTCAAACCCCAGCAAGAAATGTGTGTATGATAGCTATAATATAATTGTGTGTCTGCAGGACTTGGATCAGAGGCTCCGAGCAAACTTTGCAGCTCGACTTCATTGCCAACCGAAGCACTGAGGTAACAACTCACTTCCAGAGAGAAAGAGCTTGTCTTAGGTTTTATACATTCTTGTGGTTTTGCTGGATCATCAAAATTACTCTGTGTCAGCACAGAAAGCTTTAAGCCATCACACCCAGTCAGCGTTAAAATGCTAATCCCAAGACACAAAGCCTCTTCTGCATGCTGTTTTTGTTGATTCCTGCTGTTCATAACAAGCAAACATCACCACGTGCATTTCTGTAGTTTCATAACATGTATGCACAGGACACAATGTAATGTGGGGCTTGGGATCAAGGAAAGGCTGCCATGAATCAAGTAACTTGTATTGGATAGCACATATCAGGACAAGTTGACCTAGTTCTTGACCTGGATTATGATTGAGGAGACATCTTAACCTGCCGTCGCCCTTTCACCTAGTCCTTTTTAGCTCGCTAGTCAAGAGTTGTTTGTTGTGATGTCCTCTGAGCAGCCAAGTCTGCAGTTTGACGTTGTCTTCTGGTGTCTTGTTTAGTTTTCAGAGTGATTTCTCCTTGACTTCCAAGACCGCTTTGGTCAAGAGTGTTTCGGACACAGATGCCAAACTTCTGGTCGTTCTCCCCAAGGGTGCGCAGTAGTTTCTTTGAATCAACCGTGCAACCTCTTTTTTGCGGCAATGTGTGTTTGATTGATAGGATTGTTTAAATATTCACAGTTTCAGAGCTGAAGAAGTACTTTGAGGGAGATTCCCCAGAAGATTTAGAAATGAACAGGTATACTACTCCTCAACTTCTTACTTTGCAAGTGTGCTTGCAACACTGACAGACTTCATCTGTAAAACAGGAAGGAGAGGATCGCACGGCGCCTAGAGGGCATCAAAGGGGACCCTCCACTGGCTCTGGCGCCTGGAGGCTTGGTTGCCAACAGGATGCTGGAGGACGACCCCCCAAGGTACACCAGGGCTTCGGACCCTTGTGAGCCATGTGTGACGGGTAAGACGATGATTTTGTCGGAAATGTTGTTACGAGCGGAAATTTGACGGCGTCTTGGCTTGTTATCACAGTGAGGCGCTTCAGTCAAGAGGAGCTTGATGCTCCCCAAAAGCAGGTGATATCACCACAGAGGCAGACCAAAGGGGGCCGCCCGGTTACGCTGTCCCAATCGTCTACACCCCCATCATCCCCCTCTGACCCAAACAGCCTGAGCTCCAAGGCAGAGCGCATCGCTCGCTACAAAGCAGAGCGCCGCCGGCAGCTATCGGAGCGATACGGCATCCTGCTGGACCAGGAGGTAGACATTGATTACGTGCCACACTACCGCTCCAGACTTGATGCCTCTGACAGACAAATGTCCGGGAGGCGGGACGGACCAGAAGTGGAGGTGACAGAACAGGGTGAAACCCGGGTGCCGTACCGCTCTGGTGTGGGCACAGTTTACATGAGGACTCACCCGAATGCTGTACCCGACGACACACTCATCCCAACCAGCAAAGCTGCTTCCCAAGGGGGCAGAATCTCAGAGCGGGAACAAGTGATGAACATGGAGAACTACCGGAGAGGCGGCGCTCAGGATCAACCTTCTCGAACGAGGGCCGAGGATCAGCATCATGTGCCTCGTCCTCAACAGCAGCAATTTCCACCTCACCACTACCAGCACCACGCAGATGCAACCCACAGTGAGCCAAGCCCCGCCCCCAACGGGAACTACAGCGTGGCAGCGGTGCCCGGCTCACCTCGCACTGCCCGCCGGGCCTCACTGCCGCCTGCCCGCCACGGCATCTCACCTGGGGATTTGTTCATCGAGCAGCAGGCGCAGAGCATCCTCAACAGGCAGGGGTGAGTCTACTGCTTGGGATTCAGCTTGTGAAGCAGGGCTTTGGATCCCAATGAAATATCTCAAGTGGAACACAAGCATTTACACTCATTTTCCATAATAGTTCCTTGCTTAGTGGGGGGAACCTTCTGCTTTTACTCAGACAACAGCCCAACCTAAACAGTCAGAAAATACTCTTGACCAGCACAAAAAAAGGATGAAACATGGACAAAACATGCACCCCTGGCCTTCTGTGCCATTATCTTTCTTAACAAAATAATCTGCATGGTTGCACTCTTATTACACACAATGTTGGAAACCCACATGTCTTCTATGGATCTTGAAATTTCTCACACAAAACAATTGCTGGGATGTTAATGACATCCTATCCGGCTCACGTCCCGCCCAATGACTACGTGTGGTGGTCAAGGTAGCTCTGTTCTCAATGGGTACTGGGTTTCATTTAGCCTTCCCCGAAAAAAACAATTCCTTCTGCTTGTGTTGTTTTATGGCTGTAGGAATCGTTTAAATCGCGAAAAGGATAAACGTTTCTTCAGAGTTCCTCGAGAAGTAATTAAAATGGGGAAGAAGAGTGCAAAATATGATGTCCCGACAAAGAAAGCATGCAGCTCACACTCCAGTCCAAGGGAGCAGAGTCGAAGAATGCATGCGTTTGCAGTGATCAATACGGTAAAAGTTGGTTCGCTCGACTTTTACGTTCAGAATTTCCTATTGACGTAGTATCTTGATAATATTTGTATTCCTTAAACACATGTTTGCTCCGAGTGTTTCGAAGAGCAACAACTACAAACCCCGTTTCCATATGAGCTGGGAAAGTGTCTTAAATGTAAATATAAACAGAATACAATGATTTGCAAATCCTTTTCAACCCATATTCAGTTGAATATGCTACAAAGACAACATATTTGATGTTCAAACTCATAAACTTAATTATTTTTTTTGCAAATAATAATTAACTTTGAATTTCATGGCTGCAACACGTGCCAAAGTAGTTGGGAAAGGGCATGTTCACCACTGTGTTACATCACCTTTTCTTTTAACAACACTCAATAAACATTTGGGAACTGAGGAGAGACATTTTTGAAGCTTTTCAGGTTTTATGTACAGCTTAAGTTGTTCAACAGTCCGGTGTCTCCATTGTGGTATTTTACGCTTCATAATGCGCCACACATTTTCCATGGGAGACATGTCTGGACTGCAGGCGGGCCAGGAAAGTACCCGCACTCTTTTACTACAAAGCAACGCTGTTGTAACACGTGGCTTGGCATTGCTTTGCTGAAATAAGCAGGGGCGTCCATGATAACGTTGCTTGGAGGACAACATATGTTGCTCCAAAACCTGTATGTACCTTTCAGCATTAATGGTGCCTTCACAGATGTGTAAGTTACCCATGCCTTGGGCACTAATGCACCCCCATACCATCACACATGCTGGCTTTTACACTTTGCGCCTATAACAATCCGGATGGTTTTTTTCCTCTTTGTTACGGAGGACACCACGACCACAGTTTCCAAATATAATTTGTAATGTAGACTCGCTTACGTGTAGTCATTTCTCCAGATTCTCTGAACCTTTTGATGATTTTACGGACCGTAGATTGTAAAATCCCTAAATTCCTTGCATGACCATGGATGAAGTACTGGCTGTCCAGAGTCGGGACCCAGGATGGACCGCTCGTCGGGACCCAGGATGGACCGCTCGCCTGTGTATCGGTTGGGGACATCTCTACGCTGCTGATCCGACTCCGCTTGGATGGTTTCTTGTGGACGGGACTCTCGCTGCTGTCTTGGATCCGCTTTGAACTGAACTCTCGCGGCTGTGTTGGATCCACTATGGATTGAACTTTCACAGTATCATGTTAGACCCGCTCGACATCCATTGCTTTCGGTCCCCTAGAGAGGGGGGGGGGGAATGGGGTTGCCCACTTCTGAGGTCCTCTCCAAGGTTTCTCATAGTCATCATTGTCACCGGCGTCCCACTGGGTGTGAGTTTTCCTTGCCCTTATGTGGGTTCTTCCGAGGATGTCGTAGTGGTTTGTGCAGTCCTTTGAGACATTTGTGATTTAGGGCTATATAAATAAACGTTGATTGATTGAATAGCTCGTTGAGAAATGTTGTTCTAAAACTGTTTGACAATTTGCTTACAAATTGGTGACCGTTGCCACATCCTTGTTTGTGAAAGACTGAGCATTTTTTGGGAAGCTGTTTTTATAGCCAATCATGGCACCCACCTGTTCCCAATTAGCCTGCACACCTGTGGGATGTTCCAAATAAGTGTTTGATGAGCATTCCTCAACTTTATCAGTAGTTATTGCCACCTTTCCCAACTTCTTTGTCACGTGTTGCTGGCATCAAATTCTAAAGTTAATGATTATTTGCAAAAAAAAAAAAAAAGTTTATGAGTTTGAACATGAAATATGTTGTCTTTGTAGCATATTCAACTGAATATGGCTTGAAAAGGATTTGCAAATCATTGTATTCTGTTTATATTTACATTTAACACAATTTCCCAACTCATATGGAAACGGGGTTTGTATTTTGATAAAGACGGGGAAAAACAGTCTACTCTTGAACGACGCTTGCAACAGCAATAAACACGGCTGCAGACGTGAAGTTAAATCGTGAAATGCAACTTTACCTGAGCAAAAAGGATGCATATTGATCCGGGAGAGTCTTGATACCAATTACCGTGACTCAGCTCCACACAAAGACCTTGTAGACCTCCATGCTTTTCCAAGTTTCCATCTGTTTTGTCGTGTAGAATGATGTCTGGAGCACATTCGTTCGACGTATAAACCTTGATATCACTCAGAAAATATATTTTTGATAAGGTATAGGGACTGGATTCCATTGCATATCTTAATTTTTTAGCTCAAATCTACTTTTTGCAGGAAGATTTAAGTCTCTTTTGCACTCAGATAGTTTTTCCACGCTGCTTGCTGTACAACAGCCATCTTATCTTAGTCGACCACTACTGGTTTTCACTCTCGGGAAGAAGTCACGTGTCCGAGTACAAGTAATTCACTGTATCTTGAGGGGCTTTCACCGATTCACTTCCAAATGAAGTACACACCTTTGGTAGACTGTTTCTCACATGTGTGGAACATGTGAGAAACATGGCCGCTATCAATCAAATTGTACTTTCAGGAGCAGGGGCAGGACTCATTTTCCAAAAGTCATTGACCATGTGTCTTTCCTTGTTTTTCACATGACTGTATACTTCATGAATTGTGACCTTGGCCTGAATTAGGATTGAGGGCCTGATTGACTAAAGGTTTGCGTGTACTAAAACACATGCCAACTTGATAACACACACAGCTGATCTGCTAAAGACGTGCAAAATGGATTGTGTCGGTTAGGTGAGCGTGTCTTCATTCATATGCAAAATATCAATCAATCAATCAATCAATGTTTACTTATATAGCCCTAAATCACTAGTGTCTCAAAGGGCTGCACAAACCACTACGACATCCTCGGTAGGCCCACATAAGGGCAAGGAAAACTCACACCCAGTGGGACATCGGTGACAATAATGACCCAGTGGGACGTCGGTGACAATGATGACTATGAGAACCTTGGAGAGGACGAAAGCAAGGATGTCGAGCGGGTCTAACATGATACTGTGAAAGATCAATCCATAATGGATCCAACACAGTCGCGAGAGTCCAGTCCAAAGTGGATCCAACACAGCAGCGAGAGTCCCGTTCACAGCGGAGCCAGCAGGAAACCATCCCAAGCGGAGGCTGATCAGCAGCGCAGAGATGTCCCCAGCCGATACACAGGCGAGCAGTACAAATATACAGTGATCATCAGAATCCCCACAATACTGTGGGTGGAAAATGCAAATATATTAAACCGCATGCACACCGTTTTGGGTGCACTATTTTGCGTTTCATTTAGCATGTTTGAAAATAACGTCTTGTGGAAGGAGTCTTGTTCACGAGTGGGGCAAGAGTGGATGGTGAGATGGACAGGTGGATCGGTGCGGCGTCTTCAGTAATGCGGACGCTGTATCGATCTGTTGTGGTGAAGAAGGAGCTGAGCCGGAGGGCAAAGCTCTCAATTTACCGGTCAATCTACGTTCCCATCCTCACCTATGGTCATGAGCCTTGGGTTATGACCGAAAGGACAAGATCACGGGTACAAGCGGCCCAAATGAGTTTGGGTCTCTCCCTTAGAGATAGGGTGAGAAGCTCTGCCATCCGGGAGGAACTCAAAGTAAAGCCGCTGTTCCTCCACATGGAGAGGAGCCAGATGAGGTGGTTCGGGCATCTGGTCAGGATGCCACCCGAACGCCTCCCTGGGGAGGTGTTTAGGGCACATCCAACCGGTATTATTCAATAAATATATTTATAAAGGATTTTTGAATTGTTGCTATTTTTAGAATAGTTAAAAAAAAAATCTAACGTACCTTTTGGCATACCGTCAAGTATCCCCAGGGGTACACATACCTCCATTTGAGAACCTCTGTCCTATATGATAAAAAGTTCTTGAATAATGCATTTTTTGCGTCTTTAGCACAGTAGAGCATCTTCAGTGGTAAAAAAAGTAAAAGTTGTGTCAATGTAGATACACTGCACGACTGCTTCTAAAATGCCCATAAAAACTGGTAGATGTCTCCTGCCTGTTTGAAAACAGAAAAATGCCACAGGTAAGAGCATGATTACATGAATGTGCAGCAAATAATTGTGTGATGCACCGCATGGTACACGCAAAAATCCCTACTTGAATAAAGCGGTCTGCAAAAATTTGCAATGGCGCAGACATCCATTGTAGATCATACACAACACGCCCACTGGTACACCTTATTTTACATATTTCACATGGCAGGTATTTTTAATCGATCTTAGTAAATCAGGCCCTCAGTGTTCTAAATCTTTGGGTTACCGGGTAGCTCAATTGTCTGACTGAACTGTGATGGCAGTGTGTGGATATTTCTAGAACTGCTAAAGGTCACAGTCCAAGACAGAAACTTGAAGGGTATTAATTTCTCTCGTTGCTCAGAGAGGGAAATGCTGCTACACGCTAACTCGCTGGCAAACAGGTGACTGCAAGGGAACAAGTGATCTGTCGTCTCGCCTCGACTACTGTAACGTATTATTTTCGGGTCTCCCCATGTCTAGCATTAAAAGATTACAGTTGGTACAAAATGCGGCTGCTAGACTTTTGACAAGAACAAGAAAGTTTGATCACATTACGCCTGTACTGGCTCACCTGCACTGGCTTCCTGTGCACTTAAGATGTGACTTTAAGGTTTTACTACTTACGTATAAAATACTACACGGTCTAGCTCCATCCTATCTTGCCGATTGTATTGTACCATATGTCCCGGCAAGAAATCTGCGTTCAAAGGACTCCGGCTTGTTAGTGATTCCCAAAGCCCAAAAAAAGTCTGCGGGCTATAGAGCGTTTTCCGTTCGGGCTCCAGTACTCTGGAATGCCCTCCCGGTAACAGTTCGAGATGCCACCTCAGTAGAAGCATTTAAGTCTCACCTTAAAACTCATTTGTATACTCTAGCCTTTAAATAGACTCCCTTTTTAGACCAGTTGATCTGCTGTTTCTTTTCTTTTTCTTCTATGTCCCACTCTCCCCTGTGGAGGGGGTCCGGTCCGATCCGGTGGCCATGTACTGCTTGCCTGTGTATCGGCTGGGGACATCTCTGCGCTGCTGATCCGCCTCCGCTTGGGATGGTTTCCTGCTGGCTCCGCTGTAAACGGGACTCTCGCTGCTGTGTTGGATCCGCTTTGGACTGGACTCTCGCGACTGTGTTGGATCCATTGTGGATTGAACTTTCACAGTATCATGTTAGACCCGCTCGACATCCATTGCTTTCCTCCTCTCTAAGGTTCTCATAGTCATTATTGTCACCGACGTCCCACTGGGTCATTATTGAAACCGATGTCCCACTGGGTGTGAGTTTTCCTTGCCCTTATGTGGGCCTACCGAGGATGTCGTGGTGGTTTGTGCAGCCCTTTGAGACACTAGTGATTTAGGGCTATATAAGTAAACATTGATTGATTGATTGATAATTCATTTTCACTAATGTCTAATTCATAATTTAAGGTCCAGCTTAACAAAACAGTTACCAATAATGATTAGAAGTATGATGTTATCCATGGCCTTTGTGCCTGGTCAACTGGTGTGTCAACATACAGTAGACTCAGAGATGCACTAACTCAGTCTTCAAGTTGCACTGACTAACGCTTGGTTATTGTTACTGTTCATTTGGAAGAAAAAAAAACATTCTCAAGATAAGGAACATTTTTGCATTCAGATTGTTGACAATAATGTCCAACTGACTCAAACTCCAAAAAAACAAGGTAACAATATGTACTGTAGAAACCTGATACCATCATCTTTACTAATACTCGTGGGTCTGAATCTCAACACATCTCTATAGTCTGTCCTAAACCAGGCAAGCATACACACTTAAAAGTAACCTTGGAGAGTCTTTATATCTTAATAACAACGGCCAATTGAGTCTAACCCCGAACCGAGAAAGTCAGCGTCTTACTTGCTGTAGAATCTAAGTGTCTTTGTCCATTCTTTCCTCCAAGAATCCGAGTAAGAGATCATTTATCCAGCGATGAAAGGATGCAGAGGCCTCCTGAGTGGAGCGCAGACAGACCTCACAGACATCGTACTCAAGAGATCCTGCTTCCGCACTGCCCAGAACCCGACCAACAAAGGACTATTTCTCAGCCTCTGTACAGATCTAATAGAGAGTACCAACACCCTCATCCTGCCCAAGAGTATCAGCACCCTCACCCTGCCTCTGAACACCAGAACCAGCTGGTCATGCCTGGTCCCCCAGAGTTACAACATCGAAGGAGAGTAACCGCCGACCAGATCTATGCCGCCCACAGGGAGGCCAGGTTGGAGGCTCGCAAAGCCTTGAAAGAAGAAGTCCAAACAGAAGGTCTACTGAAAAGCAGGAAAGCCGTGTTACCCTCAGAAATCCGTCGCAGGGAGAAGACTATTGACGAACCTCACAGGGTTCAAAATGAACATATTGAATGGCAAAACTACAGCCCAGAACAGAGAGGAGCGAGTCGCAGTGAGGAAAACTGGGACGTGCTACGAGAGTCAGGTTGCGAGCGGAGTATTGAGAAAATCAGAGAGAGAGGGAGGCATCGTCATTCAGGCCACGAGACTCATGAGGACAGTGTGTTGAGATGTTCAGAAGCTGCTAGCCATCCAGAGTCACCAGTACAGCATCTTCAGGTGGACACCAGAACTAGACAGCGAGATCCTCAAATTATACAACAAGATTTTCAGAGACAGCACCAGCCTGATCCTTTAAGGCTGTCTCAGGAGCCAAAACAGGAACAGGATGAGATCGAAAGACAAAAACATGTTTTGAGAGAGAAGATTCAAAGGCATCAGGATCAGTCAGGCCGGTCAAGAAGTGACTCTGCGCAACAGGATCAGTCAGGCTGGTCAAGAAGCGACTCTGCGCAACAGGATCAGTCAGGCCGGTCAAGAAGTGACTCTGCGCAACAGGATCAGTCAGGCCGGTCAAGAAGTGACTCTGCGCAACAGGATCAGTCAGGCCGGTCAAAAAGTGACTCTGCGCAACAGGATCAGTCAGGCCGGTCAAAAAGCGACTCTGCGCAACAGGATCAGTCAGGCCGGTCAAAAAGCGACTCTGCTGTTTACCTCCAGAAGGGTTCATCTCTACCTCAGGCTAAACACAAAATTTCTGAGGCGAGCGGAGGACCCAAACCTAAGACCAGAACACGCTCCATGTCAGACATCGGCATAAGTCAGCATTCCGTCATGTTCCACATGGAGAGGGCTGCCGCCACCCGAGAGACTTCCAGGGCCGTCCTAGAGTCAGGGGCAGCAAATGGCGAGATGGGCACCCTGGACACCCGGGTGTCGGTGGCCCAGCTGAGACACTCATACCTTGAAAATGCCAACAGAAAGCCTGAGCTGTAGGTCCACCGGCATGGACGCTCACTCACCGCTAACTCTGCTTTTGGATGCTACTAAAATCCAAACATTAGAAAGTCCCACGGGGGTAAGACCTCTGCCAAGGCTACCTATCAAGTATCTTAATAACTAAAAGGAGCTTAGATCCAGATCTAGAAGTTCTTAAGGTTTTTCGTCACCAAAATTAAACACAATTCTATACAAACACGCCAAATGATAATCTGACAACAATTGGATTTTAGATCCTCCATGATATGGGTCAGGAACATGATATGGGTCAGGAACATACTGACCCATATTACCAAAAGTCTTTGTTGCAAATCCAAAACTGTAGGCAAAAGTTGGCGCACTTTAAATGGACACACCTAATGTCAATCTCCTTGGCAAAGGTAACAAAGTGTGATAAACGGTGTTGTAATGTCCCACCAGTAATGAATTTTTATTGTCTGTTTCTGCATGCTATGTGTGCTAACTGCTATTCCCGCTGAGAACTAAAGAAATGTCTACAACTATTCTGCCTAATTCTTTGTGATTGTCAATAAAAGTGAGAGCAGCCAGTCAGCAATGGAGGTGGATGCTACCATCAACACCGACGGGGACCAAGACCGGGAGCGGGGGGTTCGGAGGCCCCGACGTTACATCACCCCGGGTGACGGACGTATGTCGGAGAGGTGTCGGACTCAACCCATCACCTCTGCGGAACGTCTGGAGACTGACAGGTACAGCAAAAGCCCTCCCAGGGGGATTTTGGATCTTGGATCATGACATATTTTGGCGGGTCTCCTTTCAGATCTCATCTCAGTCCAGCATTGCTACACGATGCTGAAGGTGAGTTCAATAAATGTCCTTAGAAGGCCTGAAGCTCAATTCAATAGCCTTGACAGGTTTTTTTTTCTCAGTGGATGAAGAAAAACTGGATGAGAGAGCCAAGATGAGCGTGGCCGCCAAGAGGTCCCTTTTTAGGGTAAACAACTCTTTGTTGTACCACCTTCCGAGACATATTTGCCACGTTTTGAAACAAAATGTCCATTTCTGTTGCAGGAGTTGGAGAAGACGTCGGATGGAGGCGTTCCGAAGCCACGCTCCCGTAACGCCGCCGTGGAACGCCGTCTGAGGCGCATTCAGGACCGCTCACACACTCAGCCTGTCACCTGCAATGAGGTGGTCAGTGCTTCCAGGTACTTGCCAGAATACAAAGTTCAAACTTTTTAAAGTCTCTTGGTCATACTTGCCAACCCTCCCGCATTTTCCGGGAGACTCACGAAATTCAGCGCCTCTCCCAAAAACCTCCCAGGACAAATTTTCTCCCGAAATTCAGGCGGCGCAGGAGGCCACGCCCCCTCCAGCTCCATGTGGACCTGCGTGACCTGTCGACAGCCTGTTTTCCCGTCCGCTTTCCCACCGCATGTCTGCCCAATGACGTAATAACTGTAGAATGATCGAGGGCGAGTTCTTGGTTTCTTATGTGGGTTTATTGTTAGGCAGTTTCATTGACGTCCTCCCAGAGCGGTAACAACACACAACAAAAGCAGTCCGTTTTCGTCCACCGTAAAGCAGTTTGTCTGCCGTAAACAGCAATGTAGTAAAAATCTTAAACAGGACAATACTGCCATCTACTGGACATGCATATGGTTAGAAAACAAGGATGGACAATTCAACCCTTAACTCAAAAATTAGTAGATGAGTGTTGTGTGTGTAAATGTGTAAATAAATGAACACTGAAATTCAAGTATTTCTTTTATTTATACATATATATATTAAATAATAAAAAAAAAATATATATATATATATGAAATACTTGACTTGGTGAATCTAGCTGTAAATATACTCCTCCCCTCTTAACCACGCCCCCCGACCCAACCCCCACCTCCCGAAATGGGATGTCTCATGGTTGGCAAGTATGCTGTTGGTATGCACTCTAACTTTTTTACTGTATATTTGAATGAAGTGCTCCAACTACACCATCACATGTTGTGGAAGAACACACCGCCGCCGCCAGCAGTTCAAGTCTTGTCAGCACCACAGTGACCACTATCAGGTACACCGATACCAGTCAATTGGCTTTAATGCAACAAAAGACATGTTTGTGGCCTTGCAGGAACTGTGAATGACTCATATTTTTCATGTATCTTTTTGGAGTTTTCTGGGGGCATTTATTTCACAGAGCGCAGGGACACAAGCACCATGTTTGTCAACAACAACAACAACAGCGTAGAGAGCACTTTCTATGTTTGCTAGCCCTAATCATAGCAGACTGTGAAAGCCATCAATGACTACTTTGGGACAAATTATGTTTTACAACTGGATCTTTTTGAGGATGAGCTACAAATTTTCGTGAAACACTAAGCATCATGCAGTGCTAAGTGCTAGCTGCTTAGCGTTTCATCAACAAAATAGGAATATAACAAAACAGTGACTTACAATGTTCACTCTCTCTAGGATGCTGACTGATGGTATAGTTTTATCTTTCGGCACAAGACTTGTGCTCCTGGTTTATTTGGTAAATTCAGCAAAGTGCTCAATTTCAAGATAAAAAATGATGGGAGGAAATAATCATCTTGCAACGTCTTCCGGGCGATGTAATTGCCACTGATTCAGTCGCTCCAGATATTTAGCTGGTAGCGTGTGGAATGTCAAAGTTCAAAACTTTGTGCGATGTTCGGGTCTGTGGGACCCGTTTTCATTTTTTTATTAAAAGAAAAATGATACGATTAATTAATTTTTCAAACTGACACTCACTAACTTTGGCTCATTTTCTGTGAAGAACTTTGTGGGACTTGCACTTCAGACCACTAATCATCATCAGGAGAGCCGGATCAGGGTAACAACACTGGTTTATTTTTTCCAAAATAGTTCAGCGGAATACTTTCCAGCAACTGTCTTTTTGTGTCTGCCTCTCTCTCGCTCTCATTCCAGCAACAACCTCTCTTTCCCAGCTGCTGCTTAAACAGAGCAACAGGTGATTAGATAATAATGCCCACCTGGGCCATCCACGCATCTGTTGCTGACTTCGACGCTGGTCCTGCCACACCCCGTTTTGCTGCAGGCCACGCCCCCCTCCACAAACACATATCAGAGCACATATTTAATGAACACACACCATACACCCCCCTACACATTTATATTACATATAAGATGTGACCCGGGGCTAATACAAGTGTGTAAACTGATGTTCTGTGTAACACACACACACACACACACACACACAGTAAGCCTAGACAGAACATCAGAGAGTCAAATGTGCGGGAAAATGAGAGCAGACAGTGTTGACAAACAACGTTGCAAACTTGTGTGGGAACCACAAGTGCAGAAACACAAAATAAGAATCCCTGCCGGATGCAGAAACTGGCAGAGAAATTTTCCGTGCAACTGGCATTTGTGGGTCTGATGGACCCGTTACATTTTGTGTCTTTTAATGCCTCACAATCAAACACTTAAATGTTAAAATACTGAACAAATGTTTATTGTAAATAGGGACAACAAACGTGATCTTTGAGTTTTTATTATCACTTAGAACAGGGGTCCCCAAACTTTTTGACTTGGGGGCCGCATGGGCTTAAAAAAATTTGGCCGGGGCCAGGCTGTGTGTGTGTGTATATATGTATGTATATATGTATGTGTATATATATATATATATATATATATATATATATATATATATATATATATATATATATATATATATATATATGTATATATATATATATATATATATATATATATATATGTATGTATGTATATGGGTATATATATATGTGTGTACATATGTGTACATATATGTGTATATATATATGTATGTGTGTATGTATACATATGTGTGTATATATATATATGTATCTATATGTGTATATATGTACGTATATATATATATGTATATATGTGTATATATATATATGTATGTGTGTATGTATACATATGTGTGTGTATATATATATGTATCTATATATGTATATATGTGTGTATATGTATGTATATATATGTATATATACACACACATGCATATATACACAGTTGTATATATATATATATATATACACATATATATGTATATATATGCATATGTATGTATGTGTGTGTATATATATATATATATATATATATATATATATATATATATATGTGTATATATATATATATATATATATATATATATATTTCGAGCGCGATGATGTCACGCTATTGATGGAAAATGCATTTTTAGACAACATGACATGCCTGAAGAAATTGTGTTTGAAAGGACAGATTTAGAAAAACAATAATTAAAAAAAAATAAAATGAATCATTTTTTTAAAAATATATTTTTTTTTACTTGGGACTTCCCGCCAGCCGGATCCAGCCCGCGGGCCGTAGTTTGGGGACCCAGAATTTAGACTATTATTATTATTATTATTGAATTCAGTCACAAACTAGAAAGGCTCATGCAAAAAGCATGAGAATAAAATAAAATTAGTCAATGCAAAGCCGAAAGCAATATTCGGTTTCAAAATAATAATTTGAAGTGAGTCAACAGTGTGAAAGTAAGGAGACAAAGTACAACTGAGAAGACATGAGGAGGTCATGACATTCAACAGATTGTAAACTTCCAACTGTGGCATTCCACACTCTCTGGCGCCCCCCTCTGGTCACACTGCTAAAGTTGACTAGTCTCCCCTCCCTGCCCACTCATGCTACTGCAGGCACCTTCTAGGGGCAGGAAGCTGCAGTTTGCACAATAAGTCACACACTCTCTGTCTGCGTCTCCTGCAGCATTCCTTCTTGGAGCAAGTCAGAAAACATGTGCAATATTCCACAACACACTCACTTGCATCAACTCTTCTCTTTACAGCATCCAGACTTGCAGTCAATATTCCACAACACACTCACTTGCATCAACTCTTCTCTTTACAGCATCCAGACTTGCAGTCAATATTCCACAACACACTCACTTGCATCAACTCTTCTCTTTACAGCATCCAGACTTCCAGCCAAGCAGTCCAGGAGCCCCAGGATGAGACCCCTAAAGAGGAGACTATGGGGGAGGACCTGCAGGAGGACGACCTGTCCACCCTCAGCCTGGCAGAGAAGATGGCCCTCTTCGACAGGCTCGCCCACCCCAAGGACAAAGCGGCCCAGGTGACCCGAGGAGGGGACTCCCGGCAGCGGCGTGCTCGCGCCCGCTTTCAGACGCAGCCCATCACTCAGGGGGAGGTGGAGCAGGTAACTGTGCAGAAACATACCATCTTTAACAATTCTTGCTGTACTGTACACACACTTTGCTACATGATGCTGGATTTGGATTTGGAGCGGTATAGCTCGGTTGGTGCCAGCAACTTGAGGGTTCCAGGTTCGGTCCCCGTTCCCGCCATCCTAGTCACTGCCGTTGTGTCTTTAAGCAAGATACCTTACCCACCTGCCACCCACACTGGTTTAAATGTAACTTAGATATTGCATTTCACTATGTAAAAGCGCTTTGAGTCACTAGAGAAAAGCGCTATATAAACATAATTCACTTCACTTCACTTGATAGCTATTGCATGATGTTCAGATGTTTAAATCTGTGGTTTATCAGGTCAAACTATAAAAGTTAATGTACCTGTAGCTCTGGTAAAATTATCCTCTACGTTTGACCCACCCCCTTGTTGCACCCCCTGGGAGGTTTAGGGGAGCAGTGAGCAGCAGCGGTGGCCGCGCTCGGGAATCATTTTGTTGATTCAACTCCAACCATTAAGTTTTTTTTTTCGCTACAAAAAAGCAGAAGTTCCATAATTGTCTAGAACAGGGGTCCCCAAACGTTGGATCCGGCCCGCCAGCGTCCAAAATCCAGCCCGCGGGATGCCCCCAAAATTATATCTTTTTATTATTATTATTATTATCAAATCTGTTTTTCTAATCCATTTTCTACCGCTTGTTACTGTCGGTGTCTCCTAGCCACAAAGGCAGATCATATTGTCTAAAATGCATTTTCCCACCAATAATGTGACATCATCGTGCTCAAAAATAAATAAATATATATATATATATATATATATATATATATATATATATATATATATACATACACACTCACACACACACACACACACACACACGCACACACACACACACACACACAGACAGACAGACACACATTGCCTAGTGGTTAGAGTGTCCGCCCTGATGAGATCGGTAGGTGTGAGTTCAAACCCCGGCCAAGTCATACCAAAGTCTATAAAAATGGGAGCCATTACCTCCCTGCTTGGCACTCAGCATCAAGGCTTGGAATTTGCCGTTAAATCACTCAAAAAATGATTACTGGCGCGGCCACTGCTGCTGCTCACTGCTCCCCTCACCTCCCAGGGGGTGATCAAGGGTGATGGGTCAAATGCAGGGAATAATTTCGCCACACCTAGTGTGTGTAAATTATATATATATATATATATATATATATATATATATATGTATATTTATACATATAAATATATGTGTATATATATATATATATATATATATATTTATGTATATATGTATATATATGCGGCACCCCGAGTCAAAAGGTTTGGGGACCCCTGGTATAGAACGTGTTGGGCACACAATTTGAGAAGACGATTGCACCTTTTAGAGATATTACATAATATTTCCATTAGCAGTCAACAACCACTTTGCATGATTAAACTAAATATTCCAACATGTTCCATGAGATATGTAAGTAAAGAGCACACCGATGAAACTCTGGCTGGTGTCCTCCCAGGTGACCGAGCCTCCAGTCAGCCAGTCTGAGTCCAAACCCGAAGAACATGTAAGGTCCTAAAAAAAAGCTTGTTTATTTTTTTTTCTTTTCAAATTGAATGCATTTTATGTTTAGCTTTCCATTTTTCATTTATTTATGGGCTGCTGAGTTTTCTGTGGTGTGTTGCTACGTTACATCACAGGTGTGTTGCTACGTTACATCGCAGGTGTGTTGCTACGTTACATCACAGGTGTGTTGCTACGTTACATCACAGGTGTGTTGCTACGTTGCATCACAGGTGTGTTGCTACGTTACATCACAGGTGTGTTGCTACGTTACATCACAGGTGTGTTGCTACGTTACATCACAGGTGTGTTGCTACGTTACATCACAGGTGTGTGGTCATGTGACGCTCTCTTTAAAGCTAAACTTGAAATGCTTGTTTTAGTGCATCCCAGCCCGAAAATGGTGCATGTTAACTGCTTCTTAGAGGTTGGATGAACATTGCCTGGCTTTTTGTCCTTGTCCTGGCATAAATACTCTATATTGCTGTCTAGGGCAGGGGGGCATGATCAGAAAGGGGGCTGACCACCATCAATCAAATCAATTCACATACGTACTTATTACATTTTCCATAAGGCGGGGTACACCCTGGACAAGTCGCCACCTCATCACAGGGCCAACACAGATAGACAACATTCACACACTAGGGACCATTTAGTGTTGCCAATCAACCTATCCCCAGAAGCATGTCTTTGGAGGTGGGAGGGGCCTATCCCCAGAAGCATGTCTTTGTTGGTGGGAGGGGCCTATCCCCAGGTGCATGTCTTTGGAAGTGGGAGGGGCCTATCCCCAGGTGCATGTCTTTGGAGGTGGGAGGAAGCCGGAGTACCCAGAGGGAACCCACGCATTCACGGGGAGAACATGCAAACTCCACACAGAAAGATCCCGAGGCCAGGATTGAACCCAGGACTACTCAGGACCTTCGTAATGTGAGGCAGACGCACTAACCCCTGTTCCACCGTGCTGCCAAACAGGAACTAATGGAGTCTTAAAACTGACAGAAAATAACAAAAGCCTGATCCAGACCACAGATCATGACATCCAGAGCTCGGGAGGAGATAAAACTAAGGAGGGATTTGCCTCTGCCATGAAAAAAAACTAGTAAAAAACACAAATGACCAAACAAAGATCCAACACATCCAGGTGGACGCAAAGAAGCCTTGTGCTGATTGCATACGGGTGCATACTTGTGCTGATTGCATACAGGTGCATAGGTGCATACTTGTGCTGATTGCATACAGGTGCATAGGTGCATACTTGTGCTGATTGCATACAGGTGCATAGGTGCATACTTGTGGTGATTGCATACAGGTGCATAGGTGCTTACTTGTGGTGATTGCATACAGGTGCATAGGTGCATACTTGTGCTGATTGCATACAGGTGCATAGGTGCATACTTGTGCTGATTGCATACAGGTGCATAGGTGCTTACTTGTGGTGATTGCATACAGGTGCATAGGTGCATACTTGTGGTGATTGCATACAGGTGCATAGGTGCTTACTTGTGGTGATTGCATACAGGTGCATAGGTGCATACTTGTGCTGATTGCATACAGGTGCATAGGTGCATACTTGTGCTGATTGCATACAGGTGCATAGGTGCTTACTTGTGGTGATTGCATACAGGTGCATAGGTGCTTACTTGTGGTGATTGCATACAGGTGCATAGGTGCATACTTGTGGTGATTGCATACAGGTGCATAGGTGCATACTTGTGCTGATTGCATACAGGTGCATAGGTGCATACTTGTGCTGATTGCATACAGGTGCATAGGTGCATACTTGTGTTGATTGCATACAGGTGCATAGGTGCATACTTGTGGTGATTGCATACAGGTGCATAGGTGCATACTTGTGGTGATTGCATACAGGTGCATAGGTGCATACTTGTGCTGATTGCATACAGGTGCATAGGTGCTTACTTGTGGTGATTGCATACAGGTGTGCTCAGCTCCTCTTGTCCTCCCCGGGGCGCCATGGCAACTAAGGAGAGAAAGAAAACAACTAAAACACAAAAACAAGGATTAGCAGGGGTGCAGTGACACAAATGCAACATTATCAGTATGGTTGAGTTCCAAATGTTGTACTTTCATTGGTAAGGACTGAAGTCCATTGGGACCACTGGCTGTCGATTCAGGTGGAACCATATTATGATGCCTTTTGTTGCACGTGACATCCAGTCAATGACTCAAACACTTGGCAGGGAAACAGCCGTATTCATAGCAGACTGACTCTAGGTAATGTTGACATTTTCTCTGCCAACAAACAGAAAAACTGCCTTGAAGGCACCGAGGTCATGACCTTCATATCAGTGGTCCCCAACATTTTTGTAATTGTGGACCGCTCAACACTTGATCATTTGTCCCACGGCCCGGGACCAATTATCTATTATTTATTTGGACTTAACAAAAGACAAGACTGGGGGAGGGGGGTTCTTTTTTTATTTTTATTTTATTTTTATATATATATATATTTAATCTTTTTTTGTCATTAAAATGGGAGGTTTTTTGGGTTGGTGCACTAATTGTAAGTGTATTTTTTGTTTTTTATGTTGATTTAATAAAAAAAATAAAAATAAAATTACTAAAAAATTCTTCTGCGGCCCAAATCCTAATCGGGGACCACTGCTTTATATTGTTTCAAAGTGCTGAAAAGAAAATGATCTGGTCGACTGCAAATATACTTTGTGTAAGATATTGTGTGTGCTGTACATCATCGTCTCTCAGTGGATGATCTTTGGTCATGCACAGCCCGCTACTACTTCAGACAATCAAGTCCACTTTTACTTTAAACATGATTTAATGGCGGAAATGTGCTGTTAACATAAATAAATAATAGCGGCATAAATGGAAACAAAATAGACAAATATTACCATAAGAATAAAAATAAAAAGCAACAATGAGAATCAGAATATGAAAGTAAAATTAATATAACAAGAGAAAGTAGGCAGTAGTGACCATGTTATGAAAAAGTATTGCACTGTTATTGTTTTGTCATCCTTAGTCTTACACCATACACCCTTGAGTTTTTGTCACACTTCCTTTCTTTGGTTTTAGTCGTTAATATTGTTTAGTATTCTTATTATATATATATTTACCATTTATTGAACATTACTTCCACCTGGTGTCCGTTTTCCCTCACCTCCACTTAGTAAAACATAACAGTTTCACTATGTAAAGCGCCTTGAGTCACTAAAGAAAAGCGCTATATAAATATAATTGACTTCACTTCACTTCGTGTAGATAGCGCCATCACCCTTTAATGACGTGGCGTTTTATTTGTGTTGTTTCAGCTGAAACACAGCAGCCAAATCAAACTGGAGCCCCTCCCCGCCTCCGTGGTCCGCTCCGTGGCAGCCGCCACCTCCAGAGCCTCTGTTACCACGGTTACCATGACGCCCGGAGGTAGCAGCAGTAGCACCGTGGTGGAAGGAGGGGGGTGCGCCGCCACCGCCATCCCTCACGCTCGCGCCCAACAGTCTCCCGGCGCTGCAAACATCCACCAGGAGAGGGCGCTGAAGTATTTCTCCATGACCCAGACGGGGGATCCCGGCCAACCTGAGCTGGAAGCAGACTCCTCCCCTCTCCTCCCAAAAAGCTCAGAGGGGCTGGGGGCTCTCCCCGCACGCAGACATCCGGGGGAGGCAGCACAGGATGATAGGTGGGGAGGCGCAGACCACGGCAAGCAGGACCGGCCTTCCCCAGACCAGGACAACAGAGACAGGAAGCAGGACACTTGGGAGCATCCTCGGCCTGGACTCTCGGCAGCTGAGCCGGAGCCGCATCCCGGCCCAGGAGCCCAGGAGGCTGGAGAGGAGGGAGGTGACGGCAGCACCCGGATCCAAGCAGGACTCTCAGGTAGGAGACTTGTGAAGGTTTGCTATAGGAGACTATTGAAGGTGCTGTAGATACTTTTTAGGGGACTACACGGTGGTTTGTGAGTGGACACAAAAGGCAAGAAGAGGAAGGGCGGAGGACAGTCCTCATTGTTTTATGCAGCCTGCTCCCACGCATGATTGCTTTCTGCACTCGCCTCTTTGGGGATGAACGGGAACTGGGTGAGGGTTATTTGATTTGGCCGTCACGGATAGAGAGAGAGAGAGCGAGCGCGAGAGGGAGCATCTCATTAACATTTGTTTTCCCCCCATGCCTGGCGGACCCCTTTGTCCTCCAGAGAGGAAAGCCCGTTTCCCAAATGTGTCTGAGCTAACAGAACACTTCCCTCCTCGCCCTCATCGCTTTAACAGTTTGGGGCTCGGTCACAGGCTAGTCAGATACGATAAAGGCTTCCAGCCTCCTTCAGCTGCACGGCTCATCTTTGCTGTGTTTCTAAGGAGCGATTGTTCCTCAATCAATGTGGATGCAGGCTCCTGAGTACTTAAAGACAGCCATCTTAATCTGGATCAGCACCAGATGTTTACTGTACTCTCTAGGGCTGCCAATCTTTGGCTGTCCCACGATTCCATTCAACATCGATTCTTGGGGTCACGATTCCATTCAAAATCGATTTTTTTTTTTCAATTCAACACGATTCTCGATTCAAAAACGATTTTTTTCCTGATTCAAAAGGATTGTATGTTCATTCAATACATAGATTTCAGCAGGATCTACCCCGGTCTGCTGACATGCTAGCAGAGTATCAATCAATCAATCAACGTTTACTTATATAGCCCTAAATCACTAGTGTCTCAAAGGGCTGCACAAACCACTAACACATCCTCGGTAGGCCCACATAAGGGCAAGGAAAACGAGTGCTTTTATAATTGTAAAGGACAATGTTTTATCAACGGATTGCAATAATGTCAATTTGTTTGAACTATTAAAGGAAGCAAAAATATGACTTATTTGATCTTTGTGAAAACATTGGACACAGTGTGTTGTCCAGCTTATGAGATGCCATGCAAGTGTAAGCCACTGTGACACTATTGTTCTTTTTTATTATTTTTATAAATGTCTAATGATAATGTCAATGAGGGATTTTTAAAATGATAACAAATATTGATACCGTTGTTGATAATATTCACTACTTTTGGTTTGTTCTGTGTGGTGTTTGTGTCTCCTCTCAATTGCTGTTTATTGCAGTTCTGAGTGTTGCTGGCTCAGCTTTGCTTTTGGAATTGGATTGCATTGTTATGGTATTGTTGTGTTGTGGTTTGTTGGATTGATAAAAAAAATAAAAATAATAATGATGATAATAAAAAATAGTGAGTGATCAGACAAAGAGCAGCTCAAAGACTTCTATGGAATTACAACAAAATGAACTCAGATTTCCCTCGCCCGGACGTGGGTCACCGGGGCCCCGCTCTGGAGCCAGGCCCGGAGGTGGGGCACGATGGCGAGCGCCTGGTGGCCGGGCCTGTCCCCATGGGGCCCGGCCGGGCACAGCCCAAAGAGGCAACGTGGGTCATCCCTCCAATGGGCTCACCACTCATAGGAGGGGCCATAGAGGTCGGGTGCAATGTGAGCTGGGCGGCAGCCGAAGGCAGGGCACTTGGCGGTCCGATCCTCGGCTACAGAAGCTAGCTCTTGGGACGTGGAACGTCACCTCACTGGGGGGGAAGGAGCCTGAGCTAGTCCGCGAGGTAGAGAAGTTCCGGCTGGATATAGTCGGACTCACCTCGACGCACAGCAAGGGCTCTGGAACCAGTTCTCTCGAGAGGGACTGGACCCTCTTCCACTCTGGCGTTGCCGGCAGTGAGAGGCGACGGGCTGGGGTGGCAATTCTGGTTGCCCCCCGGCTCAAAGCCTGCACGTTTGAGTTCAACCCAGTGGACGAGAGGGTAGCTTCCCTTCGCCTTCGGGTGGGGGGACGGGTCCTGACTGTTGTTTGTGCTTACGCACCAAACAGCAGTTCAGAGTACCCACCCTTTTTGGGAACACTCGAGGGAGTACTGGAAAGTGCTCCCCCGGGTGATTCCCTTGTCCTACTGGGAGACTTCAACGCTCATGTTGGCAACGACAGTGAAACCTGGAGAGGCGTGATTGGGAAGAATGGTCGCCCGGATCTAAACCCGAGTGGTGTTTTGTTATTGGACTTTTGTGCTCGTCACGGATTGTCCATAACAAACACCATGTTCAAACATAAGGGTGTCCATATGTGCACTTGGCACCAGGACACCCTAGGCCGCAGTTCCATGATTGACTTTGTAGTCGTGTCATCGGATTTGCGGCCTCATGTTCTGGACACTCGGGTGAAGAGAGGGGCGGAGCTTTCTACCGATCACCACCTGGTGGTGAGTTGGCTGCGATGGTGGGGGAGGATGCCGGACAGACCTGGCAGGCCCAAACGCATTGTGAGGGTCTGCTGGGAACGTCTGGCAGAGTCTCATGTCAGAGAGAGTTTCATTTCACACCTCCGGGAGAACTTTGAACATGTCACGAGGGAGGTGCGGGACATTGAGTCCGAGTGGACCATGTTCCGAACCTCTATTGTCGAGGCGGCTGATTGGAGCTGTGGCCGCAAGGTTGTTGGTGCCTGTCGTGGCGGTAATCCCAGAACCCGTTGGTGGACACCAGCAGTGAGGGATGCCGTCAAGCTGAAGAAGGAGTCCTATCGGGTTCTTTTGGCTCATAGGATTCCGGAGGCAGTGGACGGGTACCGACGGGCCAAGCGGTGTGCAGCTTTAGCGGTAGCCGATGCAAAAACTCGGACATGGGAAGAGTTCGGGGAAGCCATGGAAAACGACTTCCGGACGGCTTCGAAGCGATTCTGGACCACCATACGGCGCCTCAGGAAGGGGAAGCAGTGCACTATCAACACCGTGTATGGTGCGGATGGTGTTCTGCTGACTTCGACTGCGGATGTTGTGGATCGGTGGAGGGAATACTTCGAAGACCTCCTCAATCCCACCAACACGCCTGCCTTTGAGGAAGCGGTGCCTGGGGAATCTGTGGTGGACTCTCCTATTTCTGGGGCTGAGGTCGCTGAGGTAGTTAAAAAGCTCCTCGGCGGCAAGGCCCCGGGGGTGGATGAGATCCGCCCGGAGTTCCTTAAGGCTCTGGATGCTGTGGGGCTGTCTTGGTTGACAAGACTCTGCAGCATCGCGTGGACATAGGGGGCGGTACCTCTGGATTGGCAGACGGGGGACCGGAGGGTGTGTTCCAACTATCGTGGGATCACACTCCTCAGCCTTCCCGGTAAGGTTTATTCAGGTGTACTGGAGAGGAGGCTACGCCGGATAGTCGAACCTCGGATTCAGGAGGAACAGTGTGGTTATCGTCCTGGTCGTGGAACCGTGGACCAGCTCTATACTCTCGGCAGGGTTCTTGAGGGTGCATGGGAGTTTGCCCAACCAATCTACATGTGCTTTGTGGACTTGGAGAAGGCATTCGACCGTGTCCCTCGGGAAGTCCTGTGGGGAGTGCTCAGAGAGTATGGGGTACCGAACTGTCTTATTGTGGCAGTCCGCTCCCTGTATGATCAGTGCCAGAGCTTGGTCCGCATTGCTGGCAGTAAGTCGGACATGTTTCCTGTGAGGGTTGGACTCCGCCAAGGCTGTCCTTTGTCACCGATTCTGTTCATAACTTTTATGGACAGAATTTCTAGGCGCAGCCAAGGCGTTGAGGGGATCCGGTTTGGTGGCCACGGGATTAGATCTCTGCTTTTTGCAGATGATGTAGTCCTGATGGCTTCATCTGGCCGGGATCTTCAGCTCTCACTGGATCGGTTCGCAGCCGAGTGTGAAGCGACCGGGATGAGAATCAGCACCTCCAAGTCCGAGTCCATGGTTCTCGCCCGGAAAAGGGTGGAGTGCTATCTCCGGGTTGGGGAGGAGACCCTGCCCCAAGTGGAGGAGTTCAAGTACCTAGGAGTCTTGTTCACGAATGGGGGAGGAATGGATCGTGAGATCGAGAGGCGGATCGGTGCGGCGTCTTCAGTAATGCGGACGTTGTATCGATCTGTTGTGGTGAAGAAGGAGCTGAGCCAGAAGGCAAAGCTCTCAATTTACCGGTCGATCTACGTTCCCATCCTCACCTATGGTCATGAGCTTTGGGTTATGACCGAAAGGATAAGATCACGGGTACAAGCGGCCAAAATGAGTTTCCTCCGCCGGGTGGCGGGGCTCTCCCTTAGAGATAGGGTGAGAAGCTCTGCCATCCGGGAGGAGCTCAACGTAAAGCCGCTGCTCCTCCACATCGAGAGGAGCCAGATGAGGTGGTTCGGGCATCTGGTTAGGATGCCACCCGAACGCCTCCCTAGGGAGGTGTTTAGGGCACGTCCAGCTGGTAGGAGGCCACGGGGAAGACCCAGGACACGTTGGGAAGACTATGTCTCCCGGCTGGCCTGGGAACGCCTCGGGATCCCCCGGGAAGAGCTAGACGAAGTGGCTGGAGAGAGGGAAGTCTGGGCTTCCCTGCTTAGGCTGCTGCCCCCGTGACCCGACCTCGGATAAGCGGAAGATGATGGATGGATGGATGGATGGATAATAAAAAATAATAAAAAATAAAAAATCTATTCTGAATCGCACAACATGAGAATCGTGATTCAAATTCGAATTGATTTTTCCCACACCCCTAGTACTCTGTATTGGATTGTTTATCCATTTTTTACTCCGACAACAATGTGCCCCCCAAAAGACATTTTTGGAACCTTCATCCAGACTTGCACCATAACTCCCATCTCTGTTTATATCATTTGAGTAATTTTGATGTCATCTAACTAATGCTGATGAAAACATAAAGCAGAGATGCTAAACATGGCAGCAAATGTGGCGAAATACTGCATTGTTTGTCTGAAAGGATACAATTTTTCCGAGTCAGGTTTGTTTTGTAGCTACCAAAATGAGGAGCGTACTGGTCCTAAACCGAGAACACGCGCTGCACTTAGGGCCTCCCCGGCCATGAAAGGCCCCATTTTGTGTGAAGAAGCACATGTAAAATGTCAATTAATGAATGAAAGGGTGCTTTTTCTGACATTTTACTGCATATACCTAGGGTAGAATATAATGTACATATATATATATATATATATATATATATATATATATATATATATGGCAGCACGGTGGAAGAGGGGTTAGTGCGTCTGCCTCACAATATGAAAGGTCCTGAGTGTGAGTGTAGTCTGTCTATCTGTGTTGGCCCTGCGATGAGGGGGCGACTTGTCCAGGGTGTACCCTACCTTGCGCCCGATTGTAGCTGAGATAGGCACCAGCGCCCCCCACAACCCCAAAGGGAATAAGCGGTAGGAAATGGATATATATATATATATATATATATATATATATATATGTATGTATGTAGTTATGTAGTTATATATGCAGAAACATACAGACCATTGGGGCGGCTTGCACAGTTTAGTACATATTCCCTACAATTGACCACTAAATGGTAACACCCTAATAAGTCTTTCAACTTGTTTAAGTCGGGGTCCACCTTCATCAATTCATGAATACATTGAATAGCACGGACATGAATGAATTATCTTTTCAGACCTGCAAGACGGCGCGGCATCTCTAACACCTGCCATCACCAAAGAGTCCTGCAGGGCAAAGTCTCAGGTGTCAAGCATCCAGCAGACACACCCTGTCCTCCAGCATCCCCCAACTCCTCTCAAACCCTTCCTGCCCCAGACCCCCCCTGAGCTTCCAAAGCCCCAGTTGTACGTCCAGCCCCTCCAGGCCCTGCCCGCATATCCCAAACCCTTTTCTCAGTCCCCACAAAGCCAGTCGGAACTTCAAAAACTGGTTCCCAAGCCCAAACTCCAGGTGCCTCCACAGACCCCACCCAAACCTCAGTCCTTCCCTCAGACGCTGGTCAAATCCCAGTCCCTGTCCCTGGACCACAGCGACGACTATAACAGGTTCAGCGTCCAGTCCGGTGACCTGCATTCACCCACAGAATCCGGGAACCTGCTTTACGGCATGTCCAGCAAACAGATGTCCATCAAGGAGAGGTGAGGGACAACGTTGCACTACCATTCAGTTCTTCCTGTCCAACCTCACTCAAGAGAAAGCATGACACATTTCCTTGTCCCATAAGGCAAGGCAGCTTTATTGGTATCACACTTTTCATACACAAGGCAGACTCTAAGTGCTTCACAGACAACAAAGTGAAATGGAAGAAAATAATCCAGACAATAAAAATGAAAACAATGCGGACGTTAAAAGTTAAAAGATTAAAAGATTTATCTGAAAGCTGAAGTGAACATTAAAGTTTTCAGTCTAGTTTTAAAAGTAGTCCGAGTTGGGCAAAGTCTGACATCTTCAGGAAGTTTATTCCAGCTATTTGTTGCCTAGTGACTGAATGATGCTCTCCTTGATTTGAGTTGACTCTGGGAAGCGCTAACAGATTGGTCTCAGAAGATCTTAGTGATCTAGAGGGCTTATATAGTGGGAGCATATCAGTCATGTACTTGGGCCCTAGACCATGTAGTCATTTATATGGGAGCAGGAGGATTTTGAAATCAATTCTCTGATGTACAGGAAGCCAATGTAAGGATTGAAGAATTGGTGTAATGTGCTCCCATGTTCTGGTCTTTGTTAGAACTCTAGCAGCAGCGTTCTGAACAAGCTGTAGCTGCCTGGGAAGACCTGCAAGGAGACCATTACAATAGTCTAGCCTACTGCTAATAAAGACATGTACAAGTTTTTCTGAGTCTCGTTACATTTTGGAGGTGATAGTAGGCCCATTTTGTTACTGGTTTGATGTAACTGTCAAAATGTAAATCACAATCTAAAATAACCCCAAGATTTCTGGCTTTAACTGAGGTTTTCAGGGACAGTGCTTGAAGGTGTTGGATGACTTTTAGCACCAAAAAATATAATTTCAGTTTTATCTTCATTTAGTGACCCCGAAAGGGAATAAGCGATAGAAAATGGATGGATGGATAGTTGTAGGAAATGTTGGCACATCCAGTGTTTGACTTGCTGAATGCACTGGCACAGAAGATCTATGGGGCGATAGTCATCTGGTGATAGTACTACATAGATTTGGGTGTCATCGGCATAGCAATGATGGTCAATGTTAGTATTTTGCATGATTTGTCCTCGTGGGAGCATATAGATGTTAAATAAAGTTGGCCCCAAGATTGAACCTTGGGGACTCCACACGTTACGTTGGTTGGTTCTGATACAAAATCACCAATGGAAACAAAATAGTTCCTAAGCAGAATCCAATGACCTGCTTTTTCACCCTTCAAAGATTTGTCGGATCATGTCAGTAGAAGACTGGTAACCGCACAAGCTAGTTTTAGGGGGGAAATCAACATTTGTAGATCCAAAATTTAGATTTTTTTTAGGGATGAAACAGTGACGTGCGGTGAACTAAATTTACACCAGGTGAGGCATACATACTTTTTTTTCTTCTTCTTTTTTTTTTTTTTACTTCAATTCATATGCACAGCTGTATTCATTGTTGATTTAGGTTACACTTTAGAGTTACAGGGAAGAAAAGGGAGTTATTCACTTTCATAAAAACGTTATAATGATATTATGATATAATAACTGGGTCCAAAAACTATTTGAAGTTGTTGTTAATGTCAAACTTGGACTTGGACTTGTATTGTTTCTTTGTCGCAGAGGGAATTTGGGACGAGCCAGGCGTGAATTAAGGTACATATTTATTTTACCCATAACAGGAATAAACAAAAAGCGCGCACGAGGGCAGAAGTACAAAAACTGGGCTGTGAAACAAAAGACTAGCACAGAGGCTATAACTACAAACACGAAACAAAGCACTTGCACAATGGCATGAATAACAAAAACTTACTTGGAAAAAGACAAGGGGCATGGATAATTGGCATGGAAGGAATAGAAGGTGCATAGCAGGTGATCGATGAAGTTGCCAGGACAAAGACAGAAAAAGAATGGCTTAAATAATGACTACGATAATTACAAACAGGTGTGAGGGCTGAGGACAAGGGCGTGACTTGAGGGCAAGGTGAAAATCAATGAGTTGTCATGGTAACAAAAACAAAACAGGAAGTGCAAAACAGAACTGAGTGTCCAAAAAACAAAACATGATCTATAGGCGTGACAGTTGAATAGTTTTTGGTCCCATTTGCTTTTAACAAAATAAATCAAGTATTGTGAGTGTAATTTACCTTTCTGTATTTGTATGTGAAGCAGCAATAGCGACAGTATCCTCCATGAAAACATACTTTGTATGATCACATTCATTTTGTCTTCAAGTCCAGTTTAGAGAAGTGTTTCATCTTGGATACAGTATATAATCCTCCATATTGGCAAAAACCATTCATTTCATTCAATTTCATTCCAAGAAATAAAACAATATTTTTGCATCTGACAAAAAACACCCACAAACGCTGGCTTACTCTAATAAAAATGCCATGTTTGTTATAAATACAGTTCAAAAAAAGAAAAGAAAAAAATGCTGGCTTCCGCTAGAGAGACCTAGCTTGAGCGCCCCCACTTCTCCCCGTGTGGCGAGTCAGAGTACTGCTGAGGCATTGAACTGCAAGTTGACAAGATATCGTCCCCTACCTTGAGGCAGAGGTACTTGCTGCCTCAAGACCTGCCTTTTCCACGTGGCAACAAGCATGCACCCCCTCGCACGCACGTGTGTAGCTGTGGAGGCACTGCCTGTGTCTGCCTCACTTCTCGTCTGCTGCATTGTTTTGATCAGGAAACATGGAATTTCCGCAATTTTGACCATGAAAATTATCAAAATATACAGGAACCACAACAAAATCACATGGAAAGCATGAACCAAAAGAGAAATATAACAAATTATTTAATTTTATTACTTCATTTTGGAACGTCTCATGGTTAAGCCACCTGATGGCAGGTGAGGCACTGCCTCACTTGCCTCCCCCGACAGCACATCACTGGGATGAAATAAAATAGCCGTTAAAAAAACAAACTGCCTTTGAGCAGGACTATTCGACTGGCAAAATGGTGGCCACTCAACACCACAGCGGCCTCTGAGTTCAGTCCACAACCTGGCATAAACTTCAACATTTTTGCAGATAACTTAATATCATAAGTGACAGATCCTTCCATTGACATTTGAACCCTGTGAAGGCTAGCATCTGGCTGCTTGTACGCAGATGAGGTGTCCTGCAGAGGGTTAAGGATGTAATAACGCATTTCCTTAGACCAGGGGTGTCAAACCTACGGCCCCAGGGCCAGATCAGGTCCGCAGACAGGTTTTATCTGACCAACGAGATGAGTTTGCTAAGTAAAAAAATTAACCTGAAATTTTTGAATGAAAGAAACTGCTGTTCTAAACGTGTCCACTGGATGGCGCAATAGCAATTATTTGTATCTTTATAGATGATATGTACAAAATAAACCACATGACGTTTGTACGTCAGTCGAGGAAAATGATCAAAATACACAAATAACATACTGTAATTTGATTTTGATTTACATTTTTTATCTTGATAGATCAGACCTGGGCAAACTAAGGCCTTTGAGCTTTTCAATCTGGCCTGCCGGACATTCCCAAATCCTTTTTTTAAATCTTTAAAATGGAAAGTGTAGCTGCCATTATGATGTGCACTCATCTTTTCTAACCACCGCGAGTCTTCAACTATACTAAGTCTTTCAATGCTTGGAATCTGCAACTATGGATGATATACTAGTTACTATGGTCATCTAATTAGTTACTATGGTCATCTAATTAGTTACTATGGTCATCTAATTAGTTACTATGGTCATCTAATGAGTTACTATGGTCATCTAATGAGTTAATATGGTCATCTAATTAGTTACTATGGTCAGCTAGTTAGTTACTATGGTCATCTAATTAGTTACTATGGCCATCTAATGAGTTACTATAGTCATCTAATTAGTTACTATGGTCATCTAATTAGTTACTATGGTCATCTAATGAGTTACTATGGTCATCTAATGAGTTACTATGGTCATCTAATTAGTTACTATGGTCATCTAATGAGTTACTATGGTCATCTAATTAGTTACTATGGTCATCTAATTAGTTACTATGGTCATCTAATTTGTTACTATGGTCATCTAATTAGTTACTATGGTCAGCTAGTTAGTTACTATGGTCATCTAATTAGTTACTATGGTCATCTAATTAGTTACTATGGTCATCTAATTAGTTACTATGGTCATGTAATTAGTTACTATGGTCATCTAATTAGTTACTATGGTCAGCTAGTTAGTTACTATGGTCATCTAATTAGTTACTATGGTCATCTAATTTGTTACTATGGTCATCTAATTAGTTACTATGGTCAGCTAGTTAGTTACTATGGTCATCTAATTAGTTACTATGGTCAGCTAGTTAGTTACTATGGTCATCTAATTAGTTACTATGGTCATCTAATTAGTTACTATGGTCATCTAATTAGTGACTATGGTCATCTAATTAGTGACTATGGTCATCTAATTAGTTACTATGGTCATCTAATTAGTTACTATGGTCATGTAATTAGTTACTATGGTCATCTAATTAGTTACAATGGTAATGTAAGTCACAGCAGCTCAGACGAGGCATCAAGCAGTGTGAGCGAGAATCCTTTCCACAGACGCGGAAGGAGATTTTCACAACAAAGTTCTAAAGCTCAGTGATATATAGAATAGAATACAATAGAATACAATAGAAAGTACTTTATTGATCCCTGGAAAAAATTCAGCAAATATCAGATGTATCAGATTGTAGGTGTGTTTATTTTGTACCCTTTGTGTTCATGTTTCACTATTTGTTGCATTTTTGTTGCGTTTCACTTCATTGTAAAATATGTCGATCGAAAGGGGGTGTGATGTTCACATTTTGTCAATATTCAGTGTTTTATCCTTCATAGAAAAAAATTAAATTCCCTGATGTTTTTTAAGGCGGTCTGTCGTAATGTTTTTAGCATTCAATCAGACATTATTGTGAGGATTTGTTTAAGTGTTCCTAAAAATCAGATGTCCTGGCCCCCAGACACATTTTTTGCTCTAAATTTGGCCCCTGAGTAAAAAATAATTGCCCTGATAGATTGAAAATTAAAACCAATGAGTTGACTTTTGAACATTATCACATAATTTATTCAGAAAATATAAATAAGGACAAAAAAGATAGAATACTATTAACCACAACAAGTAAGTGTAAAAAACAAAACAAAAAAACGTTATGATTTGTACATTTTCAGAATGTGCTCATTCTATTTTTAAACAAAGAAAAACAATCTGTAGCTGTCTTTATTTTTAAGTTATCATGCTGATATTTTACCAGTTTTCTCCGTGCAGCCCCCCCCCCCCGATCTAAAATGAGTTTGACACCCCTCCCTTCGACAAAGTTACTTTCCTGAGAAATTAAATAAGA
This sequence comes from Nerophis ophidion, assembly GCF_033978795.1. NCBI lineage: Eukaryota > Metazoa > Chordata > Actinopteri > Syngnathiformes > Syngnathidae > Nerophis > Nerophis ophidion. The sequence goes on from NC_084624.1 coordinate 2,205,503, forward strand.
ATTGTATTGTAATAACCAAGAATTCTTGGATCTCCACCTCAAAATCCTTATTTGATTTGTTTGCATTTTTAAATGTAATTGACGTACTGGTAATTCCTTTCCTTCATTCATTCCTTCATTTGAATGACAAATGTAAAACAAGAACAGCTTTTCATAACAGATACAGGCATTGTTGATTGATTGATTGATTGATTGATTAATTGATTGATTGATTGAGAAGTTTATGGACATCTTAAAGAATTGAATCCATTGTTTCCATAGTGGTCCAATGGGAATGGCTAGCTAGCTAAGCTAATGTTAGCACGGACTGAACTTCATTGTCTTTGCCCTCACATGCAGTTTGAAGCGAGTTCACTCCTATATTTAGTTTAAAAACAAGAACATTTTTCTCACGTCAGAGTGGCACTGCTGAAGAAGAGCGGCGAGGAAGACTGGAAGAATAGGATCAACAAGAAAAAGGAAGCGGTGAAAGTGTCGCCCACAGAACTGCTGACTCAGCGATGGGAGGCGGAGCAGACCCACCTGAAGAAGGTATCATTTTGTGTCATGTTCCGATTCATCATACAGCAATACATTCTGTACATCGCATGGTGGGGCGTTAGCGACTCTGGCATAGCTATGCGAGCTACATGCTAACACCACGCTCACATTTTAACTGGACTGACTATACGTCCTCCTTTCCCCGGACATGTCCTCTTTTGTGGAATTGTCTGGGGTGTCTGGACGGGGTTTCTTATATGCCTCAAATGTCCGACGTTTTGTGTCAAGGTTGCATGTATTTTCAATGTACGTACAGGGTTACAAACAAAACAGATTGTGATGGTGTGCGCAGAGAGCGAGGTAGTGGAACGATTGTCAATCAAGGCATACTTGGTCAACAGCCATACAGGTCACACTGAGGGTGGCCGTATAAATAACTTTATTACTGTTACAAATAGGCGCCACACTGTGAACCCACACCAAACCAGAATGACAAACACATTTCGGGAGAACATCCGCACCGTAACACAACAGAACATATACCCAGAAGCCCTTGCAGCACTAACTCTTCCGGGATCCTACAATACAGCCCATATCACCCTGGTTCTATCCAGTCTTCATTGGCTTCCAGTTAAATTCCGTATTGGGTTTAAGATTTGAGTCCTGACATTCCGTGCCTTGCAGTACATCACTGACTTGCTGTGGCCATACTCTTGAGGACTGACTTGCTGTGGCCATACTCTTGAGGACTGACTTGCTGTGGCCATACTCTTAAGGACTGACTTGCTGTGGCCATACTCTTGAGGACTGACTTGCTGTGGCCATACTCTTGAGGACTGACTTGCTGTGGCCATACTCTTGAGGACTGACTTGCTGCGGCCATACTCTTAAGGACTGACTTGCTGTGGCCATACTCTTGAGGACTGACTTGCTGTGGCCATACTCTTGAGGACTGACTTGCTGTGGCCATACTCTTAAGGACTGACTTGCTGTGGCCATACTCTTAAGGACTGACTTGCTGTGGCCATACTCTTGAGGACTGACTTGCTGTGGCCATACTCTTGAGGACTGACTTGCTGTGGCCATACTCTTGAGGACTGACTTGCTGTGGCCATACTCTTGAGGACTGACTTGCTGTGGCCATACTCTTGAGGACTGACTTGCTGTGGCCATACTCTTGAGGACTGACTTGCTGTGGCCATACTCTTGAGGACTGACTTGCTGTGGCCATACTCTTAAGGACTGACTTGCTGTGGCCATACTCTTAAGGACTGACTTGCTGTGGCCATACTCTTAAGGACTGACTTGCTGTGGCCATACTCTTGAGGACTGACTTGCTGTGGCCATACTCTTAAGGACTGACTTGCTGTGGCCATACTCTTAAGGACTGACTTGCTGTGGCCATACTCTTAAGGACTGACTTGCTGTGGCCATACTCTTGAGGACTGACTTGCTGTGGCCATACTCTTAAGGACTGACTTGCTGTGGCCATACTCTTGAGGACTGACTTGCTGTGGCCATACTCTTAAGGACTGACTTGCTGTGGCCATACTCTTAAGGACTGACTTGCTGTGGCCATACTCTTAAGGACTGACTTGCTGTGGCCATACTCTTAAGGACTGACTTGCTGTGGCCATACTCTTGAGGACTGACTTGCTGTGGCCATACTCTTAAGGACTGACTTGCTGTGGCCATACTCTTAAGGACTGACTTGCTGTGGCCATACTCTTGAGGACTGACTTACTGTGGCCATACTCTTAAGGACTGACTTGCTGTGGCCATACTCTTGAGGACTGACTTGCTGTGGCTATACTCTTAAGGACTGACTTGCTGTGGCCATACTCTTGAGGACTGACTTGCTGTGGCCATACTCTTGAGGACTGACTTGCTGTGGCCATACTCTTAAGGACTGACTTGCTGTGGCCATACTCTTAAGGACTGACTTGCTGTGGCCATACTCTTGAGGACTGACTTGCTGTGGCCATACTCTTGAGGCCACAGCCTCCGGTCTTCAGGCCAGGGTCTTCTAAAGATCCCGAAAACTGGTTTTAAAACCCGTGAAGACCTGGCATTCCAGGCTATAGCTCCCAGACTCTGGAACAATGTACACCAGTACCTTTGGTATCTTGACTGTGTTGAAACTTTTAAGAAACAATCGAAAACTTCTCTATTTTGTAAAGCTTTTAGTTAATTCACCTTTCAACTATCATTTTTAATCCACTTTGTATCCTTTTTATGATGTTGCACCTGTTGTTTTAATTTTATTGTTGTTTTACTTCACTTATGTTTTTGCACAGCGCTTTGTGATTTTATCTGTGAAAAGCGCTTTATAAATAAAATGTACTGGCTTACTCTTAATTACCGATACCGACATATTCAGTCTCATTAAAGAATGGATGCATTAAACAATGTAACAAGGTTTTCCAAAATAAATCAACTCAAGTTATGGAAAAAAATGCCAACACGGCACTGCCATATTTATTATTGAAGTCACAAAGTGCATATTGTAGCATCCTGGAAGAGTTAGTGCTGCAAGGGTTTTTGTTCTGTTGTGTTTATGTTGTGTTACGGTGCGGATGTTCTCCCAAAATGTGTTTGTCATTCCTGTTCGGTGTGGGTTAATATTTGTAACAGTGTTAAAGTTGTTTATACAGCCACCCTCAGTGTGACCTGTATGGCTGTTGACCAAGTATGCCTCGCATTCACTTGTGTGTGTGAAAATCCATAGATATTATGTGATTGGACCGGCACACAAAGGCAGTGCCTTTAAGGTTTATTGGCGCTCTGCACTTCATCCTAGGCCCGTGTACACAGCGGCGTTTTAAAAAGTCATATATTATACTTTTTGAAACCGATACCGATAAGTTCCGATTTTTATATTTTAAAGCATTTATCGGCCGATAATATTGGAGATCTCTACTTACAACTCCTATCTTTGAAGTGACTGACCGAAAATAAGCTCCAGGTTGCTTTTTAAGATGTGTAGCAAAGCCTGTTTTTTTTGTTTGTTTGTTTGTTTGTTTTGTAGCCAGATGCATGTAGTCAGACTCAGCTAGTGGCAAAGAGTAAGGGAGGTAATATATTTATTGAAGTCTGGTGCTCATAAAGTTTTATGGACAGAACTTTTTTAAAAAAGTAGATTTGACTTCATAGGACCTCTTTTAATTGTCCAGCGCAGCATGGTGGTAGAGGGGTTAGTGCATGTGCCTCACAGTAAGAAGGTCCTGGGTTCCATCTTTCTGTGTGAAGTTGGCATCTTTTCACCGTGACTGCGTGGGTTCCCTCCGGGTACTCCGGCTTCCTCCCACCTCCAAAGACATGCACCTGGGGATAGGCCCCTCCCACCTCCAAAGACATGCACCCGGGGATAGGCCCCTCCCACCTCCAAAGTCATGCACCTGGGGATAGGCCCCTCCCACCTCCAAAAATCATGCACCTGGGGGTAGGCCCCTCCCACCTCCAAAGACATGCACCTGGGGATAGGCCCCTCCCACCTCCAAAGACATGCACCTGGGGATAGGCCCCTCCCACCTCCAAAGACATGCACCCGGGGATAGGCCCCTCCCACCTCCAAAGTCATGCACCTGGGGATAGGCCCCTCCCACCTCCAAAAATCATGCACCTGGGGGTAGGCCCCTCCCACCTCCAAAGACATGCACCTGGGGATAGGCCCCTCCCACCTCCAAAGACATGCACCTGGGGATAGGCCCCTCCCACCTCCAAAGACATGCACCTGGTGATAGTTGATTGGCAACACTAAATTGGCCCTAGTGCAGGGGTCTCAGACACGCGGCCCGCGAGACGTTATTTTGCGGCCCCCACCTTTCTTTATATGAAAGTTTAATGTTAGTGCGGCCCGCAAGTTTTATTTGAACGGTGCTTGACAGCGTTGTGTTATTTGGGTCCAAAATGGCTCTTTCACCGTCCTGGGTTGCCTACCCCTGCATTAGTGGAAAAGCGGCAAATGAGTGAAAGCGACAGACGTTGACATGGAGACGAAGGTTTTATTACGTGCCTGGCTCCTGCACCCCCGTCACCCCAAGAGGTACACGCGGTAGAAAATAAACGGATGAATGAATTGTCTTTTAAACTCCCTGCGATGTGCACTTTGTCATCTCCATGAGAATTCTGCCACTTGAAATGTGTTAGATGGCCATGAAACCATCACCAGGCGTTTTGGGAGAGTGGCCGTGCCAGCAACCTGATGGTTCCTGGTCCGATCCCCACTTTCTACCAACCTCGTCACGTCCATTGTGTCCTTGAGCAAGACACTTCACCCTTGCTCCTGATGGGTCATGGTTAGGGCCTTGCGTGGCAGCGCCCGCCATCAGTGTGTGAATGTGTGAATGTTGAAATAGTGTCAAAGGTAGAAAAGCTCTATACAAGTGTAACCCATTTACCCGGGTCTCATCCACCCTCAAACCCCCCTCTTACCACCCCTTGTGTCCCCCCCCCCCCCCCCCTCCAGGAGGAAGCGGTGGTGGTCCCCGACTATTCATCTGTGTCAGAGCAGCTGTGGGTAAGCGCCATCAGGCCTGACGTCCCAGCCAATCGCCTTCTAGTTTGGGGAGCTGCCTCGTCCAATCATGTTTGAGTGCTGGGGGGGGGCTTGCATGGCTTTTGGAATGAGGCCAACTCCGCAACCTTTTCTCTGCTTTTTATTTGCTCAACTGGTCTATTGAGACATTAACATTTTTTAACAAGGTTGCTTAGGTGCAGAAAAATGTCTTTGCGATGCCAGAAAATGCATGAAAATGAATCACCTTCACCGGACACTTCATTAGGTACACAATGAAGTGACCTCCAATACAAAAGCAGTTAAAACAACCTTCTTTTAGGAGGATAATACCAATGCACACTTTTATTTGTAGCATCTGTAACAGGACAAAAAAATGTCTCTCTTTCATTTTGTAAAAAATGTATTCATACATTTATAATAAATACGTTTTCAAAAATATAATAAACAAAATCATTACACTGCAAAATATACATTCTAATACAAAATAAATTGAATACAAAGTAAAACAATATCATCCAATACCACATTTCAAAAAATCCAATACAAAATGAAACTAAAAAATGTAAAATATAAAAAATAAAAAAAATATTTTAATTATTTTATCTAAAAATTGTAAATTGGCCTTGGGTTTTTTGAAAGGTGCTTATAAATTAAATGTATTATTATTATTATTATTATTAGTACTAGTAGTAGTAGTAGTATCATTATTATTATTATTAGTACACAATACAAAACAAAATAACACAATGCAAAACAAAATAATACAATACAATTCAAAATGAAAAAATACAATACAAAATAAAAAATCGTAAAAAATAAAGTAATGCAACATAAAATTAAAATAACACAGTACAAAATGAAACAATACAGTACAACACCAAAATAACAATACACAATGATAAAATAGGATACAATACAGTATAATACAAAATACAACAGAACAATACAATACAAAAAAATTTGTACAAACTAAAGCCATACAACGCAATACAAAAAAAATACTATACAAAATAAAACAATACAACACAAAATAAAACAATCCGGTACAAAATCAAATATTATACAATACAAAATAAAACAATACGATAAAATTCATAAAACACTGTACAAACTAAAACAATACAATACAGTGCATAATAAAACAATACAAAATAAAACAACAACAATACAAAAAACTATACAATACAACATAAAAAAATACAACTATGGAGTTGTTTTATCCTTGAGTTTAGAAGCGCTTATAAATCTAATGTGTTAGTATTATTGGCAATACAAAACAGTACAATACAATACAACAATTGAGTACAAAATAAACTATACAACACAATGCAAAAAAAAATACAATACAAAATGAAACAATACAACACAAAATCAAATATAATACAATACAAAATAAAACAATACGATGCAATTCATAAAACACTGTAAAAACTAAAACAATACAATGCAGTACATAATAGAATACAAAACAATACTAAATAAAACAACAATACAAAATAAAACTATACAATACAAAATAAAAAAATATAACAAAGGAGATGTTTTATCTTTATCTAATATAAACGATCCTTGAGTTTCGAGGCGCTTTTAAATCAAATGTGTTAATATTATTGACAATACAAAACAACGAGTAAAAATAATTTAGTATCGGCAAGTTTTTATTCCCTTCAGCACTTAAATGTGATGTCTTGCCACTTTTTTTAAACCAAACACAAATCAGCACTGTGTACTTTTTCATGATTAAAACTACTAACTAAACAAGCAACTGAGGTAGTTCTGTGTGTTTCCTACTTTTAAAGGGGAACCCTTCAAATACTCACCAAACTAAAATGCATGTAAAGAATCTTAAATGCACGTCAACGCTCCTGAATTATTTTTAGCACATAGTACTTTAGTATCGGAAGTGCTTTAATAGCAATATTAGTTTTCTGGTTTTACATCCCAGCGTTGTCCTCTTGCGCCTCTTTGGTCCACTCATCCATCCACCTCTCCGTCCTCAGGAGCCTGTCTTCTCCTCCACTTTCTCTCCTCCTTTTTCCCTTGGCCAAAAGTGTCAGTGCATTGACCCCCAGCACGCCCAGGTAAGAACCCCCACCTTGACCCACCTTGACCCGCCTGGACAAGCGGAGATTAGATTGCTGTCTGCCGGCCTTGCTTGACCGCCTCAAATCTTCCGCTCGGTTGGACGCTGCTCCTGCATGAGTGATTGCTCTCTCACATCCACTCTCACTCTTCTCTCATGTTTGCACAGCACTTTGTTTGACAGCAGGGGTCTCAAACTTGTTTGCTAGGGGCCACGTCGCAGTTATGGCTACTTTCAGAGGGCCGCTTGCATGCATATTACACAATTCCCTATGCATTCAGTTGAATGGATGAAATACAGTATTTCCTTGAATTGCCGCCGGGCATATAGTATGTGCCTGCCTTCAATTACTGTCAAATTACGGTCAAACTCGCTTCCCAAAATAATTAGCGCATGCTTAGTATTACCGCCGGGTCAAACTTGTGATGTCATGAGTGACACTTCCCCTGTCATCATTTTCAAAATGGAGGAGGCTGATTTCAATAATTTGAAATTGCATAAAGCGAAGAAGATTAAGAGCTATTCAGTAGGATTTAAGGTCCAAGCTATTGAATATGCTAAAAACAACAGGAAGCAGCCATGTTTTATTAATATACCGTAGCTGCGTGTGTCAAATATGAGTCATTAAATGACTCCCGCCTCCTGGTGGTAGAGGGCGCTAGTGATCCTTCTTGCGACTACTCGGCTGCAGAAGAAGTGACAACGAGTGCAGTGATATGTGCTGGGACAGATATGACACAGGGAGTGCACAACGGACCTTTTAGGATGTAACACCACTACTCTTATGCTGGTTATGTAAACAACCGGGCTGAAATAAAGCATGTTCCAGTCCTAAATACCCAGTGTATTATTTATACAACAACATTTAATGGTGGCAGCGGTGGGATAAAGAGATCACCCACGGAGCAGAGCAGGAGGGGGAGTTGTCCGAGGATAATTCTGTTGTCACCCACACTTGAGGAACCTAGCTAACTGATAGCAGCAATCTCATAGCAGTTTTCTAAACTGGACTTTCAATCGAAGCAGGAGGTAATAAAGGAAGATCTCCATCGAGACAGAGAGACTTTTAAAACTGAAGAAAGATAAGGAAGACTTCTATAAACAAGTTATCGATGCTTTTGATCTGAAGGAGCTGCGCATGGACTTCATTGATAAGTAAAGTTTAGACCATCATAACGTTTTTTTTTTTAATTAAATTTGCTTGTCATGATGGTATCCTTACATCATACACAAATTTTTACTACATGCCTTTGGTAAGTGCCGCAGTGAGAAGAGGTTTTAAAATAATTAGCGCCTCGGCGGCAGTTCAAGTAAATACGGTAAGTTAATTTTGGTCATATGATCAACCATCAAACATTTTGTGTGACCAGTTTAAGAGTAAAGATTATACATATTTAACAATCATACACATTTACACACAAAAAAAAAATAAAAAGAATGACCGAAAAAGGAATAGGCTGAAGTCGGGGTGTAACGGTACACAAACATTTCGGTTCGGTACTTACCTCGGTTTAGAGGTCACGGTTCGGTTCATTTTCGGTATAGTAAGAAAACAACAAAATATACATTTTTGGGTTATTTATTTACCAAATTTGTAAACAATGGCATAACATATTTATATACACACAGGGTCTATTGCCAAGGTTAATGTGGTCAACATATATAAAATGAAAACTAAATAAGATAAGGCTCAGAATGGTTTCTTAACAAAACCTTTCTTCATATAAAGTGCTTTTTTTCATTGATTGATTGATTGATTGACTGAGACTTTTATTAGTAGATTGTACAGTACATATTCCGTACAATTGACCACTGAATGCAAACACCCCAATAAGTTTTTCAACTTGTTTAAGTCGGGGTCCACGTTCATTAACAACAGCCTGCCTAACTTGGCAGTAAGAGGATATATGGGGGTATCGTTCTTCCACCATAGAAGTGGGTCAAAATCTAGTTTTTAATGCAATACAGCAACTCCGAACGGGACAAGCGGTAAAAAATGGATGGATGGATGGTCTTAATTCTGCTGCTATAAAAACATTTGTTATTGCTTCAGCCCTGCCTGACTCGCCGAAGAGAGGCTGCTTGAATGCGGTGGTGATGCTTCAAAGGAGTTAGCATGTTTGTCGTGTTGGCAGAGGCGTACCCTACTGCTGCTGAACAATCACGGCAAACATCCGTCCTCCATTGTTGTATCCCGCAGCCAATGTGTTCCCAAACAGGAGATCTTAACGAGGCAGGAGGGTCTTCCAGCTCTGGCTTTTGCATGTTGTCCTAGCCCGGTCGCTGCTAGCCTGCCATGTGTTGTGCCTCGCTCTGCATTGTTTACACAACCTGCGCTATGTAATATGTCCGTGTGGAAACTCGTTCGGTACACTTCCGTACCGAACCGAAACCCCCGTACCGAAACGGTTCAATACAAATACAGGTACCGTTCCACCCACACAATAAAGTACTATCTATCTATCTACCCCTAGGCTGAAGCCAAAGCTTATATTTGCCTATCCTATACATTCACTGAAAATTAGATTGCCTGGAACATTGTTAAAAAAATCAATGGGATGGAAGTAATCGTTGCTATATTATATAATTTTCTATTATTTCACCTTTCAAGGTTTTCCTAAACCTGAACAAAGAACTACATGTCTTCAGCTCATCACTGAGATTCTTCCAACAATTAACTCCTACAACTGAAATACATTTGTATTGTATATTCCTTCTTCCATCCATCCATTTCTACCGCTTGTCCCTTTTGGGGTCTCGGGTAGTCGCTGGAGCCTTTCTCAGCCGCAATTCGGGCGGAAGGTGGTGTACACCCTGGACAAATCGCCACCTCATCGCAGTCGTATTCCTTCTTACTTTACCTTTTTCAAAAATCAATGTCCCCGGTAAATGATAGTTTTCTCCTCTTAATTGAAATAACCTAAGAATACAAGCTGGAAGGCTGTTGTTCGTTACTCCAAAGATCATTTCCATTGTTTTTAAAAACACAGTGTCTGAAAATTTGAACACATTAGAACTTATAAATAATGGATTGTTGTGTTCATAGTAGCACGCTTTTTGTGTATTATTCTAATGACCCTTTTTTGAAGTTTAATTATTGGGTCTATTTTTGTTTTATAAATATTTCCCCAAATTTCAACACAATATGTTAAATATGAAAAAATAAAATAATAATATAACATATGCAGACATGTCTTATTCAGCATGTATCTTACTTTATAAAGAATAGCAATAGATTTGGATATTTTTCCCTTTATATATTCAATCTGCGGTTTTCAACATTATTTTTTGATCAATTATTATTCCCAAGAATTTAGTTTCAAATACTCAGTTTCCACTTCATTTAATTTTAATTTTGCTTCACAGTTTGTAATTGCACCACTAAACACCATACATTTAGTTTCCTTATCATTTAATGATAACTTATTAATATCAAACCATTTTTTTAGCTGAAGCAACTCAACATCGATTATCCTCAACACTTCCTTCAAGTCTTCTCCTGAACGATAAACATTTGTATCATCATACATTTCAATTTCTTAGATACTGAACAAATATCATTTAAATAAAGTATAAATAACTTAGGTCCCAATACCGAGCCTTGTGGAACCCCACAAGTTACTCTTCTTGGCTGTGATTTAGTCTTACTAATTTCCACATATTGAGATCTATTACTTAAATAACTACTTAACCACTCTTGTGAAACACCTCTTATGTCGTAGTTTTCAGTTTATTTGGAACATGCGTACGATGCAATGTAATGCGTCACACAATTCCAGTTATTTGAGTACAGCACGTCCGAAAAGGAGTAGGAAGAAGCAGAACTTATTTTAATCCTACCGCTTTTCATACCATAGCAATTTTATCTAATGTCATTGTTCTCTCTAACAGAGCAGTGAACAAATTAATAATAAATATAAACCGTATTTACTGGATTATATGTCAGAGTTTTTTTCATAGTTTGGAGTGACTTATGTGTGAAATTTTTAACACCATCCATCCATCTTCTTCCGCTTATCCGAGGTCGGGTCGTGGGAACAGCAGCCTAAGCAGGGAAGCCCAGACTCTCCTCTCCCCAGCCACTTCGTCTAGTTCTTCCCGGGGGATCCCGAGGCGTTCCCAGGCCAGCCGAGAGACATAGTCTTCCCAACGTGTCCTGGGTCTTCCCCGTGGCCTCCTACCGGTTGGACGTGCCCTAAACACCTCCCTCGGGAGGCGTTCGGGTGACATCCTGACCAGATGCCCGAACCACCTCATCTGGCTCCTCTCCATGTGGAGGAGCAGCGGCTTTACTTTGAGTTCCTCCTGGATGGCAGAGCTTCTCACCCTATCTCTAAGGGAGAGACCCACCACCTGGCGGAGGAAACTCATTTTGGCCGCTTGTACCCGTGATCTTATCCTTTCGGTCATAACCCAAAGCTCATGACCATAGGTGAGGATGGGAACGTAGATCGACCGGTAAATTGAGAGCTTTGCCTTCCAGCTCAGCTCTTTCTTCACCAGAACAGATCGATACAGCGTCCGCATTACTGAAGACGCCGCACCGATCCGCCTCTCGATCTCACCATCCACTCTTCCCCCACTCGTGAACAAGACTCCTAGGTACTTGAACTCCTCCACTTGGGGCAGGGTCTCCTCCCCAACCCGGAGATGGCACTCCACCCTTTTCCGGGCGAGAACCATGGACTCAGACTTGGAGGTGGTGATTCTCATTCCGGTCGCTTCACACTCGGCTGCGAACCGATCCAGTGAGAGCTGAAGATGCCGGCCAGCGGAAGCCATCAGGACCACGTCATCTGCAAAAACCAGAGACCTAATCCTGCAGCCACCAAACCGGAACCCCTCAACGCCTTGACTGCGCCTAGAAATTCTGTTCATAAAAGTTATGAACAGAATGGGTGACAAAGGACAGCCTTGGCGGAGTCCAACCCTCACTGGAAACGTGGCCGACTTACTGCCAGCAATGCGGACCAAGCTCTGACACTGATCATACAGGGAGCGGACCGCCACAATAAGACAGTCCGATACCCCATACTCTCTGAGCACTCCCCACAGGACTTCCCGAGGGACACGGTCCAATGCCTTCTCCAAGTCCACAAAGCACATGTAGACTGGTTGGGCAAACTCCCATGCACCCTCAAGAACCCTGCCGAGAGTATAGAGCTGGTCCACAGTTTCACGACCAGGACGAAAACCACACTGTTCCTCCTAAATCCGAGGTTCGACTATCCGGCGTAGCCTCCTCTCCAGTACACCTGGATAAACCTTACCAGGAAGGCTGAGGAGTGTGCCTCCGGAGTCCTATGAGCCAAAAGGACCCGATAGGACTCCTTCTCCAGCTTGACGGCATCCCTCACCTCTGGTGTCCACCAAGGGGTTTTAGGATTACCGCCCCGACAGGCACCAACTACCTTGTGGCCACAGCTCCAATCGGCTGCCTCGACAATAGAGGTGCGGAACATGGTCCACTCAGATACTCAATGTCCAGCACCTCCCTCGTGACACGTTCAAAGTTCTTCCCGAGGTGGGAAGAACAGGCCCATCGTGCCCCAACTCCGGGCCTGGCTCCAGAGCGGGGCCACGGTGACCCGCGTCCGCGTCCGGGCGAGTGAAGTCTGGGTCCTTTTCTTGTTTTCTTCATGGAGGTCTTCGAGCTGCTCTTTGTCTAATCCCTCACCTAGGACCTGTTTGTCTTGGGAGACCCTACCAGGGGGCATAAAGCCCCCGGACAACATAGCTCCTAGGATCATTGGGACACGCATACTCCTCCACCACGATAAGGTGGCAGCCCAGAGAGGAGAATTATTACCCATTACCCTAAAATGTCAAATAATATTATTTATCTCATTGACGTAAGAGACTAGGCGTATATCAGCAATCGTCAAACACGTCAACCAAGTGATCCCTCGTTTAGAGTTCCAGGAGTCGATTCGGAATTGTCATCCCAAGAATCGGATGGAAACGCTAAGATTGCCTCTCCTAATAAAACATTTGGTGCATTAGCAGATATTAAATGTTTAAAAGCTATGCAATATCATGCATTACAAATATTTTTTTCTCTCAAAATGGAAAATATGAATATATTTAGTAAGTAAGCATGGGAGTTTGCCCAACCAGTCTACATGTGCTTTGTGGACTTGGAGAAGGCATTCGACCGTGTCCCTCGGGAAGTCCTGTGGGGAGTGCTCAGAGAGTATGGGGTATCGGACTGTCTTATTGTGGCGGTCCGCTCCCTGTATGATCAGTGCCAGAGCTTGGTCCGCATTGCCGGCAGTAAGTCGAACACATTTCCAGTGAGGGTTGGACTCCGCCAAGGCTGTCCTTTGTCACCGATTCTGTTCATAACTTTTATGGACAGAATTTCTAGGCGCAGTCAAGGCGTTGAGGGGTTCCGGTTTGGTGACCGCAGGATTAGGTCTCTGCTTTTTGCAGATGATGTGGTCCTGATGGCTTCATCTGACCGGGATCTTCAGCTCTCGCTGGATCGGTTCGCAGCCGAGTGTGAAGCGACCGGAATGAGAATCAGCACCTCCAAGTCCGAGTCCATGGTTCTCGCCCGGAAAAGGGTGAAGTGCCATCTCCGGGTTGGGGAGGAGACCCTGCCCCAAGTGGAGGAGTTCAAGTACCTAGGAGTCTTGTTCACGAGTGGGGGAAGAGTGGATCGTGAGATCGACAGGCGGATCGGTGCGGCGTCTTCAGTAATGCGGACGTTGTACCGGTCCGTTGTGGTGAAGAAGGAGCTGAGCCGGAAGGCAAAGCTCTCAATTTACCGGTCGATCTACGTTCCCATCCTCACCTATGGTCATGAGCTTTGGGTCATGACCGAAAGGACAAGATCATGGGTACAAGCGGCCGAAATGAGTTTCCTCCGCCATGTGGTGGGTCTCTCCCTTAGAGATAGGGTGAGAAGCTCTGCCATCCGGGAGGAACTCAAAGTAAAGCCGCTGCTCCTCCACATGGAGAGGAGCCAGATGAGGTGGTTCGGGCATCTGGTCAGGATGCCACCTGAACGCCTCCCTAGGGAGGTGTTTAGGGCACGTCCAACCGGTAGGAGGCCACGGGGAAGACCCAGGACACGTTGGGAAGACTATGTCTCCCGGCTGGCCTGGGAATGCCTCGGGATCCCCCGGGAAGAGCTAGACGAAGTGGCTGGGGAGAGGGAAGTCTGGGTTTCCCTGCTTAGGCTGTTGCCCCCGCGACCCGACCTCGGATAAGCGGAAGATGATGGATGGAAGTAAGTACGCACATTTCTAGGCTATTAAATGACGAGATCTGGCCCCCATGCCTTGAGTTTGACACTTTGCTTTACCGGGAATCCAAACAGAAGATAAACCTAAAAAGCGTTCCAACCAAGTCCCCCTGAAGCTGACAGTTGGCGCCATCCTGCACATGTGTCCACGCACACCCGCTGACCTGAATAATCTGCTTTGTGCCTCTTAGAGTCAGCAGGTGGGAGGGGAAAAGGAGGCCCAGATGACCATCGAGGAGAGGAAGCAGATGATCTCTATCAGAGAGGAGGCCTGGAAGACGAAGGGGAAGGGAGCAGCCAACGACTCGGGCCAGTACACCGTGGCTGCACGCATGGTCAAGAAAGGTCAGCACCAAACAAAATAGTAAACCCTTTGAATCATATAAGATCATTGCAAGTGTCGTCTTAAAAAACCCTTTGAATCATTAATAAGAATAAAATATAAAAATTGGGCTCAACCTCAGAACACTTTATACGGGAGTTTGGAGTGTGTTTGTCCATTTGTGAGGTTCAGTGTTCCATTCTATTACACTGCAAACTCCGCCAAGCAGGCCTTTATTGCACCGCAAAAAGTCTGTGTTTAAAAACAAGGAAAAAATATTGGTCTAACTGGGACCTACATAGAGGTTTTCCTTTCGTGTTTCTACGACATTCCGACTGGAAGTTAGAAAGTTTTGTCAGTGTTTTCTTCCCAGGGGGCGCTAGAGCGCAATTTTGGGTTTTGGGGTTTGGTTTTTTGATTAGATCGCAATTTTTGCCAGTCCTGATGTGTATGTCAAATTTGGTGAGTTTTGAATCATGTTAAGGGGGTCAAATTACGCCTCAAAATGGCGGCGGTATAATAATATAGAATAATAATAATATCGGTCCCTAAAAATACAAAAATGAGGGGTATTTTATTTGAACTAAGCAAAATTATCTGCCAATAGAACAAGAAAATTTGGCT
Organism: Nerophis ophidion; assembly: GCF_033978795.1. Classification (NCBI taxonomy): domain Eukaryota; kingdom Metazoa; phylum Chordata; class Actinopteri; order Syngnathiformes; family Syngnathidae; genus Nerophis; species Nerophis ophidion. Next base: position 2,220,780 of record NC_084624.1, read on the forward strand.
TTTTAAGACTTTCCAAAACAAGTCAAATGAGCTAACCTCAATGAACCCAAAAATACCTTAAAATAAGTATATTCTCACTAATAACAAGTGTACTACTATATGAGGACTTATTTTATATTGTTTCATTGAAAATAAAACAGCAAAGTCCATTTGGCTGTCATCTGTTTTAATTATGAGACACAATTGTGTCAAAGTCATGATTTTTTTTACATGCTTGAAATAAGAAAGTATTACTTTAAAAAAGTAGTTTTCTACTTGTGAGTGTTGATGACCCATCTTTGCAACAGTTGATATTCTACTTTCAAGCATGTTTTACTCAATATAGCTCATCACATCTCAGCAACAAGCTGTAATATCTTACTGACATCATTTAGGAGCAAAACCCTTAAAACAAGTAAAACACTAACATAAAATCTGCTTAGTGAGAAGAATTATCTTATCAGACAGAAAATAAGCAAATATCAGCCTTATTTGAGATATTTCATCTTACTTAGATTTCAGTTTTTGCAGTGTGACATTGCTTTTGTGCACTGGGTACAGAAATGGGTTGTAGTTGGAGGCAAATACAAACCCCGTTTCCATATGAGTTGGGAAATTGTGTTAGATGTAAATATAAACAGAATACAATGATTTGCAAATCCTTTTCAAGCCATATTCAGTTGAATATGCTACAAAGACAACATATTTGATGTTCAAACTCATAAACATTTTTTTTTTGCAAATAGTCATTAACTTTAGAATTTGATGCCAGCAACACGTGACAGAGAAGTTGGGAAAGGTGGCAATAAATACTGATAAAGTTGAGGAATGCTCATCAAACACTTATTTGGAACCTCCCACAGGTGTGCAGGCTAATTGGGAACAGGTGGGTGCCATGATTGGGTATAAAAACAGCTTCCCAAAAAATGCTCAGTCTTTCACAAGAAAGGATGGGGCGAGGTACACCCCTTTGTCCACAATTGCGTGAGCAAATAGTCAAACAGTTTAAGAACAACCTTTCTCAAAGTGCAATTGGAAGAAATTGAGGGATTTCAACATCTACGCTCCATAATATCATCAAAAGGTTCAGAGAATCTGGAGAAATCACTCCACGTAAGCGGCATGGCCGGAAACCAACATTGAATGACTGTGACTTTCGATCCCTCAGACGGCAGTGTATCAAAAACCGACATCAATCTCTAAAGGATATCACCACATGGGCTCAGGAATACTTCAGAAAACCACTGTCACTAAATACAGTTTGTCGCTACATCTGTAAGTGCAAGTTAAAGCTCTACTATGCAAAGCGGAGGCCATTTATCAACAACAACCAGAAACGCGGCCGGCTTCTCTGGGCCCGAGATCATCTAAGATGGACTGATGCAAAGTGAAAAAGTGTTCTGTGGTTTGACGAGTCCACATTTCAAATTGTTTTTGGAAATATTCGACATCGTGTCATCCGGACCAAAGGGGAAGTGAACTATCCAGACTGTTATCAACGCAAAGTTGAAAAGCCAGCATGTGTGATGGTATGGGGGTGCATTAGTGCCCAAGGCATGGGTAACTTACACATCTGTGAAGGCACCATTAATGCTGAATGGTCCATACAGCTTTTGGAACAACATATGCTGTCATCCAAGCAACGTTATCATGGACGCCCCTGCTTATTTCAGCAAGACAAAGCCAAGCCACATTCAGCACGTGTTACAACAGCGTGGCTTCGTAAAAAAAATTGAGTGCTGGTACTTTCCTGGCCCGCCTGCAGTCCAGACATGTCTACAATGGAAAATGTGTGGCGCATTATGAAGCGTAAAATAGGACAGCGGAGACCCCGGACTGTTGAAGGACTGAAGCTCTACATAAAACAAGAATGGGAAAGAATTCTACTTTCAAGGCTTTAACTATTAGTTTCCTCAGTTCCCAAACATTTATTGAGTGTTGTTAAAAGAAAAGGTGATGTAACACAGTGGTGAACATGCCCTTTCCCAACTACTTTGGCATGTGTTGCAGCCATGAAATTCTTAGTTAATTATTATTTGGAAAAAAAAAGTTTATGAGTTTGAACATCAAATATGTTGTCTTTGTAGCATATTCAACTGAATATGGCTTGAAAAGGATTTGCAAATCATTGTATTCTGTTTATATTTACATCTAACACAATTTCCCAGCTCATATGGAAACAGGGTTTGTAATAAATACAGTGGGCGGAAGCTTATAATTATCCAAAATATCTCAAGATGAATATTCAGGGACAACGAGGGACTAATAAATGCAGTGATCCCTCGTTTATAGCGTTTAATTGGATTCGGATTTATAAATGGAATATTTTCTGTTACCGTTGGAATGGTTTGAAACCCCAGGATGCATCGACAGCAGACATAGTGCAGGTAAAAAATGATTTAATGACAAAAAGCAAGGAGTGGGCGGCAGGAACAGACCACGGGTGAACAGGAAAACCTTGTTTAAAGTGAAAGTACCAACATTGTCACACCCGCACTAGGTGTGGTGAAGTGTGTGCCACCATCACACTAGTGATAGTTTTCTCAGTGTTTACCCCACTAGTGATATTTCATCTGAAGTGCAGTCAAGTGTCTTTGTTTGTTCTACAAGATAAGCCTTTTAGTGTGTCTTCTCTTCGTCCGCAGGCCTGACTGCGTCCGCCTCCATCATCGGCCCCATCCTGTCGCCAGTCGCCACCAAACTCAAGAGCGGCACGGCGGTCATCGGCAAACCTGAAGAAGGTGCTTGATAAATGAATCCTAGTAATCACCTAAAGGTCTATAAAAACACTTTCAAGTGTTTAACCCAAGAGTGGAGCCCGCATTCCTCACATGAAAAGATTCCTCTAACGTAAAAGAAAAATGTCATGTGTTTCTACTCTAGAAATTGAAGCTCGAGCCGACATGGAGTCTGACAAGAAACTTGACAAGTTGGAAACCTTCCTGGGACGTCTGAACAGCAAAGGTAATCTCCATCCTTTAAACCAGGGGGCGGCAACCCGCGCTTCTGCGGCCGCATGCGACTCTTTAGCGCCGCCCTAGTGGCTCTCTGGAGATTTATCAAAAATATATGAAAAATGGAAATGATGAGGGGAAAAAAACATATTTTTTGTTTTAATATGGTTTTTGCAAGAGGAAAAACATGACACAAACCTCCCTAAATGCTATAAAGCACACTGTTTATATTAAACATGCTTCACTGATTCCAGTATTTGGCCAGCGCCGTTTTGTCCTACTCATTTTGGCGGTCCTTGAACTCACCGTAGTTTGTTTACATGACCACTTTCTCCGACTGTCTAAGACATGATTTATTCCACTTCTTTTTTTGGCTCACTTTGTCCACCAAACTTTCAACGTTGTGCATGAATGCACAAAGGTGAGTTTTGTTGACGTTATTGACTTGTGTGGAGTGCTAATCAGACATATTTGCTCACTGCAAGCTAATCAATGCTAACATGCTATTTAGGCTAGCTGTATGTACATATTGCATCATTATTGCTCATTTGTAGATATATTTCAGCTCATTTAGTTTCCTTTAAGTCCTCTTAATTCAATTTATATCTCATGACACACACTGCGAAAACTGAAATCTAAGATGAAATATCTCAAATAAGGCTGATATTTGCTTATTTTCTGTCTGATAAGATAGTTATTCTCACTAAGCAGATTTTATGTTCGAGTGTTTTACTTGTTTTAGGGGTTTTGGTCCTAAATGATGTCAGTAAGATATTACAGCTTGTTGCTGAGATGTGATGACCTATATTGAGTAAAACATGCTTGAAAGTAGAATATCAACTGTTGCAAAGCTGTGTCATCAACACTCACAAGTAGAAAACTACTTTTTTTAAGTAATACTTTCTTATTTCAAGCATGAAAAAAAAAATCATGACGCCGAGCACATATGATGTCAAGATAATGGCACTAGCATTTACTTAATATAAGAATATTTTTCAACACATTGAGCATTTTTTTTCTACCAAGAAAAGTGCACTTGTTATTAGTGAGAATATACTTATTTTAAGGTATTTTTGGCTTCATTGAGGTTAGCTCATTTTACTTGTTTTGAAAAGTCTTGACAAGCCGAATTTTCTTGTTCTATTGGCAGATAATTTTGCTTAGTTCAAGTAAAATACTCCTTTTTCTTGTTTTTAAACACTGACTTTTTGCAGTGCACTATCTGTATGTAATATGGCTTTTGATTTTTTGGTGGCTCCAAGCGGATTTGTTTTTGTATTTTTGGTCCAATATGGCTTTTTCAACACTTTGGGTTGCCGAGCCCTGCTTTATACAAACCGACTAACCAAACTTGCAATGAAACCACATTCTTCTTAGTGGCAGACCTGCAGGAGACCACCCTGACAGTCACAGAGAAGGCGGTGAAGGAAGTGATGAAGCTGGATGACGAGATCTTTACCAAGTTCTATCGCCACGTCACAGACTTCCCTCACATCCCCACTAGGATGGAGCTCAGCGAGGACTTTGACGCCATATTCGGTTCTCAGCAGAGTCCCAAGTGAGCACCTTGGAGAGCCGCCGTGTTGCGCGGCGTCTTGTCCTAACCTGTCTCCAAACTCCACCAGGCTCACGTCGGCCATGGTGCAGCACAAACGCTCGGTGCGTCCCTCCAGGAACGTGCAGGCCTCCAGGAACCCTGTGAAGATGCTGGCCGCCCGGGAGGACATCAGACACCAGTACACCGAGCAAAGGCTGAACGTGGGCCAGCTGGAGAGCAAGAGGATGTCCGCCGAGAATGGTGAGTCATTCCGATATTAACGCTTTTGTTTTCCCATAGAAAATAATTGTACTTAAAATAATCAGTTCCAGGGTCAAACGGCCACCATCACAAAACATCAAGTGAACAGGCAATGTTTGAATATTAACATGGATAACTGTCACACAAGTGTAAAGGGAAGTGAACCACCGTTTAAAGTCAATTGTAAAAACGTGCATACCGTATTTCCTTCAATTGCCACCGGGGCTCTAATTAATTTAAAACCTCTTCTCACTCCGGCGCTTACCAAAGGCATGCGGTAAATTTAGGCCTGCGCTTAAAAATTTGAGTGTGATGTAAGGATACCATCATGAAAAGCACATTTAATTAAAAAAAAACGTTATGATGGTCTTACCTTTACTTATAAATGAAGTCCATGCGCAGCTCCTTTTGATCAAAAGCATCGATAACTTGTTTATAGAAGTCTTCCTTATCTTTCTTCAGTTTTAAAAGTCTCTCTGTCTCGATGGAGATCTTCCTTTATTACCTCCTGCTTCCATTGAAAGTCCAGTTTAGAAAACTGTTTAATTTTAGATATGTAATCCTCCATGTTAAAAGTGCAAGGGAGAGGAAAAAATAAACGATCGCTGCTTGTTGTCACTTCTTCTGCAGCCGAGTAGTCGCAAGAAGGATCACTAGCGCCCTCTACCACCAGGAGGCGGGAGTCATTTAATGACTCATATTTGACACACACAGCTACGGTATATTAATAAAACATAGCTGCTTACTGTTCTTTTTAGCATATTCAATAGCTTGGACCTTAAATCCTACTGAATAGTTCTTAATCTTCTTCCCTTAATGCAATTTCCAATTATTGAAATCAGCCTCTTACATTTTGAAAATGATGACAGGTGAAGTGTCACTCGTGACGTGACGAGTTTGACCCGGCGGAAATTCAAGGCAGGCACATACTATATACCCGGCGACAATTCAAGGAAATACGGTATACCTCTTGCATGTCTTTTTTTCAACATTCTACATTATCGGCGTTGGCGACATACTTGCCAACCCTCCTGATTATCCCGAGAGACTCCTGAATTTCAGTGCCCCTCCCGAAAATCTCCCGGGGCAACCATTCTCCCAAATTTCTCCCGATTTCCACCAGTGTCCTCTCTCACCTGAAAAGGAGACTATTATATATGTCTCCGTTATCCATACTGTAGGTTTATCTATAAGCCAGAAAGTAGGCAGGCACGCAGCTGTTTCTCAGCGTGTGTTTATTCCAGCTGGCACGTTGATACACTGACACACAACATCTGGATTCCCATCATGCTTTGCTTTAAAACTACAGCAAGTAGTAATGTCCAAAAACATAACAGAGACGAAGCAGAAGAACAAAGAAGAGACAAGGCGACGACGAGTAAGAAGAAGAAGTACGCTTGCAAGTTCCAAAATGATTGGAAAAAAATAATAGCGGATCTAACATAATAGTGAGAGTCCAGTCCATAGTGGATCTAACATAATAGTGAGAGTCCAGTCCATAGCGGATCTAACATAATAGTGAGAGTCCAGTCCATAGCGGATCTAACATAATAGTGAGAGTCCAGTCCATAGTGGATCTAACATAATAGTGAGAGTCCAGTCCATAGTGGATCTAACATAATAGTGAGAGTCCAGTCCATAGTGGATCTAACATAATAGTGAGAGTCCAGTCCATAGTGGATCTAACATAATAGTGAGAGTCCAGTCCATAGTGGATCTAACATAATAGTGAGAGTCCAGTCCATAGTGGATCTAACATAATAGTGAGAGTCCAGTCCATAGTGGATCTAACATAATAGTGTGAGAGTCCAGTCCATAGTGGATCTAACATAATAGTGAGAGTCCAGTCCATAGTGGATCTAACATAATAGTGAGAGTCCAGTCCATAGTGGATCTAACATAATAGTGAGAGTCCAGTCCATAGCGGATCTAACATAATAGTGAGAGTCCAGTCCATAGCGGATCTAACATAATAGTGAGAGTCCAGTCCATAGTGGATCTAACATAATAGTGAGAGTCCAGTCCATAGTGGATCTAACATAATAGTGAGAGTCCAGTCCATAGTGGATCTAACATAATAGTGAGAGTCCAGTCCATAGCGGATCTAACATAATAGTGAGAGTCCAGTCCATAGCGGATCTAACATAATAGTGAGAGTCCAGTCCATAGTGGATCTAACATAATAGTGAGAGTCCAGTCCATAGTGGATCTAACATAATAGTGAGAGTCCAGTCCATAGTGGATCTAACATAATAGTGAGAGTCCAGTCCATAGTGGATCTAACATAATAGTGAGAGTCCAGTCCATAGTGGATCTAACATAATAGTGAGAGTCCAGTCCATAGTGGATCTAACATAATAGTGAGAGTCCAGTCCATAGTGGATCTAACATAATAGTGAGAGTCCAGTCCATAGTGGATCTAACATAATAGTGTGAGAGTCCAGTCCATAGTGGATCTAACATAATAGTGAGAGTCCAGTCCATAGTGGATCTAACATAATAGTGAGAGTCCAGTCCATAGTGGGCCAGCAGGGGACCAATCAGGTCAGCAGCGCAGAGATGCACAGGCAAGCGGTCCAACCCGGGTCCTGACTTTCGACAGCCAGCACTTCATCCGTGGCCACCAAACCTGTGCCCCCCCCCCCCTCCACAAGGGATAGGGGGGCAGAGCAGAAATGAAAAGAAACAGCAGATCAACAGGTCTAAAAAGGGGGTCTATTTAAAGGCCAGAGTATACAAATGAGTTTTAAGATGGGACTTAAATGCTTCTACTGAGGCAGCATCTCTGACTGTCACCTGTGTATTACTGCCACTAACAGGACTGAGATGTCACACTATTGACTGTTAAAGACACATCAAGTCCTCTAAATAGATTGTTTGACCTTGGTGGAGGTCCATTCTAATTTATTAAAAGTGTATTGTTCTTCATTCCAGTGACAAAAGCCTCAGAATTGTCGGAGGCTGCCCGGGCCGGTCTGGCCAGTCAGGAGAAGTTGAGCAGTGTGAGTCTACGCAGCGTCAACATCTCAGAGCAGGTGTCCAACAACAGTGCCGTGCCATACAAGAAGATCATGCTGCTGCAGGTCAAAGGTCAGCTTCTCACCATCACCTTGCGCTCAGCCGAGATCCGCATTGAGGCCTCGTTCTCCGCATGGTTCTCCGCAGGCCGTCGTCATGTTCAGACCCGACTAGTCGAGCCAAGAGCTTCGTCACTGAACAGCGGGGATTGTTTCCTGCTGGTGACGCCTGAGCTCTGCTTCGTGTGGATGGGAGAGTTTTCCAATGTCATTGAGAGAGCAAAGGTGACCTATTTTATTCATCATAATTCCACGTTTTTTTACTTTTGGAAAAACATGAACTACATGTAGTGTTAGCGTATCTGGGTTGTTGTGTGGAAATATGGGGAAATAAATACAAAAGTAGACACATTCAGATCAGTTAGAATAATACACAATGTTGGATGTAGAAAACATACAAACCCCTTTTTTATTGAATCACAAATATGGAAACTCCACAACATAGTGAAATTGCAAACAGCTGAAATTATACACAGAGCAAATTATTACCTGCTAGCCAAGAATATCCAACATTTTTTCTCAAAAAAAGAGGTGAAATATCATCTTAGAGAAAAAAGTAAATTAAAACATTTGTAGGCACGTACAACACTTAAGACCTTCAGTATATCAGGATGTGGAATTAAATGATGGAATGGATGACGCAAATAAATCAATCAATCAATCAATCAATGTTTACTTATATAGCCCTAAATCACTAGTGTCTCAAAGGGCTGCACAAACCACTACGACATCCTCGGTAGGCCCACATAAGGGCAAGGAAAACTCACACCCAGTGGGACGTCGGTGACAATGATGACTATGAGAACATGATACTGTGATACTGATGATACTGATGACTATGAGAACATATGAGAACATGATACTGTGAAAGATCAATCCATAATGGATCCAACACAGTCGCGAGAGTCCAGTCCAAAGCGGATCCAACACAGCAGCGAGAGTCCCGTTCACAGCGGAGCCAGCAGGAAACCATCCCAAGCGGAGGCGGATCAGCAGCGCAGAGATGTCCCCAGCCGATACACAGGCGAGCAGTACATGGCCACCGGATCGGACCGGACTCCCTCCACAAAGGAGAGTGGGACATAGAAGAAAAAGAAAAGAAACGGCAGATCAACTGGTCTAAAAAGGGAGTCTATTTAAAGGCTAGAGTATACAAATGAGTTTTAAGGTGAGACTTAAATGCTTCTACTGAGGTAGCATCTCGAACTGTTACCGGGAGGGCATTCCAGAGTACTGGAGCCCGAAATGAAAAAGCTCTACAGCCCGCAGACTTTTTTTGGGCTTTGGGAATCACTAATAAGCCGGAGTCCTTTGAACGCAGATTTCTTGCCGGGACATATGGTACAATACAATCGGCAAGATAGGATGGAGCTAAACCGTGTAGTATTTTATACGTAAGTAGTAAAACCTTAAAGTCACATCTTAAGTGCACAGGAAGCCAGTGCAGGTGAGCCAGTACAGGCGTAATGTGATCAAACTTTCTTGTTCTTGTCAAAAGTCTAGCAGCCGCATTGTGTACCAACTGTAATCTTTTAATGCTAGACATAGGGAGACCCGAAAATAATACGTTACAGTAGTCGAGGCGAGACGTAACAAACGCATGGATAATGATCTCAGCGTCTTTAGTGGACAGAATTGAGCGAATTTTAGCGATATTGCGGAGATGAAAGAAGGCCGTTTTAGTAACGCTTTTAATGTGTGCCTCAAAGGAGAGAGTTGGGTCGAAGATAATACCCAGATTCTTTACCGTGTCGCCTTGTTTAATTGTTTGGTTGTCAAATGTTAGAGTTGTATTAAATAGAGTTCGGTGTCTAGCAGGACCGATAATCAGCATTTCCGTTTTTTTGGCGTTGAGTTGCAAAAAGTTAGCGGACATCCATTGTTTAATTTCATTAAGACACGCCTCCAGCTGACTACAATCCGGCATGTTGGTCAGCTTTAGGGGCATGTAGAGTTGGGTGTCATCAAATCAAACAATGTAGTAATTTAATCCACTTCAAGAAACTCTTCAAACTTAAAGTCTTTACAAAGTAGAAAGAAGAAGAACCACTATGAACATTCTGAATTTTTCTCACCCATCCATTCATTTTCAAGATAATCTTACTAATCTCGCTCACCAGTATTATTCATTTATTTGTATTGTGATTACTTACGGAGTATATTGTGAATACATTGAGAACAGGGAGTGAACAAAAGTTTTAGCAACTGTTATGTAAAGGAAAAGGGGTTAGATTATATAAACTCTGCTTCTTCCTACTCCTTTTCCAACATGTTGAATAGAGAGTGGAAATTGTGAAGTATCATGTTGTATGTTTGCATGTTCCAAATAAACTCAAACTCAAATATTACACTAAATGTTTCAACTGCTGCGAAGTTTGTTCTCCCAGGATGCACACGGACTTTTCCAGGGTAGCAGGTAGGAACATATTTTATAATCAATTAATCCTACACAGCAGAAATGACAGGAACCAAAACAAAAGGAAGTTAAGGCAGAAAACTTAGGACATTAAACATGAAAAACCTCACTGAACTATGGCCTGAAACAAATAGCATTAACAATGGAATCGCATGAAATAAGCAAGACTTACAGTGGCAAGAAAAGAGCAATGACGCCGGGACGAGGAACTGGCAAAGACAGGCTTAAATAATAGTCTCTAATTTAGAGCAGGTGCGTGTCCGAACACCAGTAGCTGGTCAAACTAATGAGTCGCCATGGTAACTAAACATGCAAGGGAGCGCAAACAGGAACTAAAATTGTTCAAAACTAAGACAAAATAACAAAAATATAATCCAGAGCACAGATCATGACATCAACGTGTACAACCATGGGACATTTGAGGAAGAACTACTGTATTACAGTACTTCAGATTATTATAGACCGTAGACTTTATATATTGAATTATATTTTGTTTTATTGCTGCATGAAACAGATAACTGTTTATATTTTTTGGGGGGTGCTGGAGCCTATCCCCGCTGCATTCGGGTGGAAGACGGGGTACATCCTAGACAAGTCGCCACCTCATTATTTTTCTTTATTTATTTGCTGTAGGCAATGGATTTGGCCACTTTCATCCAGACAAAAAAGGACCTCGGCTGCCGGGCCAGCAAGGTGCAGACCATTGAGGAAGCGGTTCACCCACAGAGGCCGGATGCCCACATGTTTTGGACCATTCTAGGAGGACAGACAGCCTATCAACGTAAGATCTGACTACAAACCTAAAATTGTTCTGAAAGTCATGATGTGACTCTATGCTGTATTTGTCAGGTTCAAACACTGATGACATCTATTAGACAGACGAGAAGCAAGGAATTATGCAGAGACAGAGTTAAATTTTGCTCAATTGAGGAGAGACGTGTTTTGGGCTGTTCTCCGGTTACAAATCCCAACTAAACCCTAAAAGTCCAGCCCACGTGCTTCCTCTATTTATTTGAGAAGTCCTTGGTTACTTCACTGAAGCTGTCTCTGAGGGAAGGGGGTAATCTGGACAGCTCCAGTTAGACACAATATATGATTATACAAATGTGCTGACAGTTGTGATATCGCCTTGTCTCTGCTCTGTCTGCGTCACGGTACTCGATGTTCAGCCTTGGCAGTCAGCAGGCCGATTTTGGACACAGACACTTATAGAGACTGGCTTGCAATCTTTTGGATTGCCAGCTTTGCACAGACAAAGAAAAATACAATTTCAGCACAATTGATAATAACTATAGCAACGGCCCTTAAGCATAAAAGTTGTATGATGATGTACACATAATTATTGTAACAGTATTTTTGTGTGATTAGCTGCCGGTCTGCCAGAAGAGGACGAGCATTTTGAGAATGCCATCGTGGAAACTAACTGCATCTTTCGTCTGCTGGATGACAAACTTGTCCCTGATGATGAAGAATGGGGGAAGGTGCCTCGCTGCTGTCTTCTCTCATCCAAAGAGGTCCGACTGTTTAGTATTGTGTTGTAAAACTGTACTATATCATGATGAGAGCTGTTTGAAATATTTTGCCTGGCCTATTTAGATAAATGAGACCACCTACCTACCACGACTATTATTGTCAAAACCTAGTACTGTAGTTCTTCCTGCTGGTTTGAATGTGTTGCTTAGCAACAAAAAGGGGAAAAGCGAGCAACTTCATCGATAAAAACCAAAAGATTTTTCCTGTGCAGTGAGATGTTAGATTCTGTCTGTCAGGTTCAAACACTGATGACATCTATTAAAGAAGCAAGAAATTAAATAGAATTAATTTTGGCTCAATTGAGGAGAGATGTCTGGACTGTACTCTTTGTATAGTCTCACCATGCTCCTAAAGAAAGATTGTACGCCTCCTCTTTTATTTGGACTTTCCCTGATTACATGGCAACAGTGGTTTTCGGAGTTCGTAAACAGCCATCGCCTTTGATTACAAACAGTTCAAAGAAAAGGTCGGCTCAAAGAAAAGGTTGTAAACTAGTTCAAAGAAGAGGTTCTTGGAGGAGAATCAGGTCCTGCTTCCTCTTCGCTTTGTAGATTTCGTGTCAAGACAATATCTTTCTATTGATTACAATACATCAAAGAAACAGAACACCTTCATGTTGCTCCCCAACCTACACAGAGGAGTTTTACAGGCCTTTTGCTTGGTTGGATAGAAGCCAGCTCATGGCCACACAAAGTTGTGTAGTAACTTAGATACAATTATTCTGACTCTGTCATTTAAACATTTGACTAATTGTTTCAATGTTAAAAAAATACATGTGCCACAGGTGCTAGTGTTGGACTTTGGCAGTGAGGTGTACGTCTGGCACGGCAAAGAAGTGACGCTGGCACAGAGGAAGGTGGCCTTCCAGCTGGCCAAACACCTGTGGAACGCCACCTTTGACTACACCTGCTGTGACATCAACCCGCTGGACCCGGGAAGCTGCAACACACTCATTCCCAGGTACTCTACACAACCTGACTCTTAGGTTTTGGTGGGAATGTTGCAGGCCTGGACCCCAGGATGCAGAGGCGGTAGACGATGTGCAGGTAAAATAATACTAAAAATAATAATGGCTTATACTTGAATAGCGCTTTTCTACATGAAGGGCAAAAACAAAAAAATAGTGCAGCAAGGGAAATACACAAAAAGCCCCAAAAAATATAAGAATAATAGGGGAAGCTATGCAATATGAAAGTACGGCTGAATAAACTAAAATATATGCTATGAGATCATCAGTGCCAGTCCTTCCATCCAAAAAAAGCTGAATGCAAGCCTTGAAGATCTGGTTTGGAGTTTTTCCTTGCCTCTGTCACCAAAGTGCTATCTCATGTTGATTTCAGGTGGGGTTTTTTTTTAATTAGGGGTGTTGTAATCACCTTTTTATGCTATACAAGTCCTCTATGAGTGAGATTGGCCGTTACTAACCTCATGTATTAACAGTACTTTTTTATTTCATGTATTATTGGTGAGTAGCAGTGGCAGTTTATCAACGTCGACACAATTATTAAACTGGGCGGGTCTTATTAATGTCCCTGCTCAAACATGCTTCCATCTTCACTTTGAAAACTTTACCAAGCTACCTTGGATCCGGCTACCTTGGAGGCCATCTTGGCAATTAGCATACCTTTTGCCTGGTCCTGCTTGTTCTTACCCAGTGTGTCCTCCAGTCCTCCAGTGGTAATGATACTTGTAAGAAATGTACTTTATTTGCCGCAACGTAGGTGACGATGGATAACTTTGTGGAGCGGCTGGTCCTCTTTGCACATGTAGGTGACCATAAACGGAAATGAGAGAGGGGATGGGCATTAATTGGCATTGGCTAATCATGTACTTTTTCACAAAAATAGACGACACCGAGTTGTGGTTGATCGATCAACGCATGTCTACCCAGAAAGTATGACAGGCTTGCTGTCGGAACTCCCCAATGTGTAAAAAATATAGAAATGAAATGACTATAGAAATAAAATGACTTATTACTCTGATAGTACAAGCACTGGTCTATGCATTCAAATCATACACATCATCATCTCAAATTAGCCTTTGAAGAACTGAAAACAAACAATTTCTACTAATTCCCAACTAATTTAGACAATGCCATTGGATATCTAAAAATCTGGCTCTGTATCATGAGTAGCGGTCCAATTAATCTACCTAATAAAACTAAGTGATCCAAAACCTAAATTGTGGAACGACTGCTTTCTTTAACAGCTCGATACAATATCACAGGGTGATCTCAGTCTAAGGAAAGGAAGACTGTTAGAAGGATACCAATTACCAAGGTCTTTTTTGGGCGGATAAATATTTTATACTTTTCATATGCATCATAGTTTATGGATGTATTGTCTTTATATCCCAGTGAGGTAATCCGTTTTTGGGGGGAGTTGAGGGGATTATTATAATGCGTTCAAGAGTCTTATGGCCCTGAGGGAAGAAGCTGTTACAGAACCTGGATGTTCTGCTACAGAGGCAGCGGAACCGCTTTCTAGAGTCCAGCAGTGTGAACAGTTCTTGGGAGGAGTCTCTGCAGATTTTCTGAGCCCTGGTCAGGCAGCGGCTTTTTGCGATTTCCCGGATAGGAAGAACAGTCCTGATGATCTTTTCAGCCGTCCTCACCACTCTCTGCAGAGTCTTCCATTCCAGACAGAGATGCAGTTGGTCAGTAGGCTCTCTATAGTGCCTCTGTAGAATGTGCTGAGAATGGGGGTAGGGAGCTGTGCTCTTTTCAGCAGACGTAAAAAAAAGTGCATGCGCTGCTGAGCTCTTTTTATACGCGGGAGCGGGTCAGATTCTCAGTTATCTTCACCACCAGGAACTTGAATGAGAAACTAAACGTTTTCTTAGGATGAACAGTCAGTTCAGTTGTGATGGATTCAATACCCTGAAAATACAATGAACTGGTTAATTGAGAATATTCTTTAAAGTAGAGCTGGAGAGTTTTAAACAGGTTAGAGGCGAGAGTCTTCCTCATCTTTGTGAACATTCCTCCTCAGGAGAGGCCAAGGCCGACCCGACTGGGCCATATTTGGCAGGCTGACAGAGCACAACGAGACCGTCTTGTTCAAAGAGAAGTTTGTGGACTGGACCGAAGTGAAACCTCCGTCGCCAACAGAAGGCAGCGAGCTTGTTCCGGAACAGCAGGTTGGCATCAAAAATTGTTAGTGCATAAAAGCAGGGGTAAAGGCTTAGTCAAGGTTTGTTTATATCTTTTTCCCAGAAAGCCACAGCGCGAGAATGCCGGCCGTACGACACCAACTTGATGCTGCCGCTCCTCCAGTCGTCCGTGGCCAGCGTCCTGGACGGCGTCAACGTCGGCCGTGGACATGGCTCAGTGGAGACGCAGGACCGCATGAGGACTCAGGAGATAAGCACCGTTTCCGTGGACGTGTGGCACATCCTAGAGTTTGACTACAGCCGCATACCACGCCAGAGCATGGGACAGTTCCACGAGGGGGACGCATACGTGGTCAAGTGGAAGTTCATGATTAGCACGTCCGGTGAGTTGCACCTCTGACACTCTGTCCTGGGTTTTTAACCCAATGTCGATTTATTGGAGGTGTTTTTGCGGCCCAGTGGGACGCAGACACAACCCAGAGGTGAGGAGCACAGGACCTGGCAGGGAGCAGTGTTGTTATTTTTTCTGGCAAGGCCGATATTCTACCATCAGCGAAAAAGGAACGTCGGCGTTGATGACGGTGGAGCTGGACCAAGAGAGAGGGGCTCAGGTATTAAATATGAAGCAGGACGCAGACAAAAAGCTGCACCCACAAAATTGTAGAAAAAATATTTAAATTTCTATATATTAGCCACACCAGACTATATGACTGCAAATATGAGTTACATAGATAGTAGGGCTGTGGGGAAAAATCGATTCAAATTTGAATTGCGATTCTCACATTGTGCGATTCAGAATCGATTCGTATTTATTAAAAAGAAATTGATTTTTGGGGGGATTTAAAAAAAATTTTTTTAATCAATCCAACATAACAATACAAAGCAATACCACAACAATGCAATCCAATTCCAGAAGCAAAGCTGAGCCAGCAACACTCAGAACTGCAATAAACAGCAATTGAGAGGAGACACAAACACCACACAGAACAAACCAAAAGTAGTGAATATTATCAACAACAGTATCAATATTAGTTATCATTTCAGCATAGCAGTGATTAAAAATCCCTCATTGACATTATCATTAGACATTTATAAAAATAATCAAAAAGAACAATAGTGTCACAGTGGCTTACACTTGCATGGCATCTCATAAGCTGGACAACACACTGTGTCCAATGTTTTCACAAAGATCAAATAAGTCATATTTTTGCTTCCTTTAATAGTTCAAACAAATTGACATTATTGCAATCAGTTGATAGAACATTGTCCTTTACAATTATAAAAGCTTTTTCATCGGGAAAAAAATCGTTTTTGAATCGAGAATCGTGTTGAATAAAAAAAAAAAATCGATTTTGAATCGAATTGTGACCCCAAGAATCGATATTGAATTGAATCGTGGGACACCCAAAGATTTGCAGCCCTAATAAATAGTCAGGTTTTTTTTTTGGTGTGGTGTTCGGATCTGTGGGACCTATTTTCATTTTTTATTAAAATAAAAAATATACAATTATATAATTTTTCTAACTGAGACTCACTGACTTTGGCTCATTTTCTGTCAAGAACATATATTAGAATAAATATATAAAGACCACACACCATACACCCCCCCCTACACATTTCTATTACATTTAAGATGTCCGGGGGCTAATAGAAGTGTGGAAATTGATGTTCTGTGTTCCACATGCTAAAGATCCATCTGGATTCATCAACTTAACCCTAAATATTTCTTCACAAAAAAATAAATCTTTAACATCAATATTTATGGAACATGTCCACAAAAAATCTAGCTGTCAACACTGAATATTGCATTGTTGTATTTCTTTTCACACTTTATCAACTTATATTCATATTTTGTTGAAGTATTATTCAATAAATATATTTATAAAGGATTTTTGAATTGTTGCTATTTTTAGAATATTTAAAAAAGATCTCACGTCCCCCTTGACATACCTTCAAGTACCCCCAGGGGTACACGTACCCCCATTTGAGAACCACTGGCCTAAAGACTATAAGGACTTGGCACAAATGTATTACTGCTCTGCTTTAAATATAAAATCCCAAGTGAAAATAAATGAAAAACTCCGTCATTGATACTTTGTTGCTGGTAGCCACCAAGCAATGGTGTTAAATTGTGTTCTTGTGCGTTAACAAGGTCCAAGTGCAGCAGGGAAAAGAGCCTCCATGTTTCCTGCAGTGCTTCAATGGTGTTAAATTGTGTTCTTGTGTGTTAACAAGGTCCAAGTGCAGCAGGGAAAAGAGCCTCCATGTTTCCTGCAGTGCTTCAATGGCGGCATGATCGTCCACGCCGGCAAGCGGGAAGAGGAGGAGGAGGAGAACATCCAAAGTAACCTGATGTTTCCGTCTAACAGTCCTGAATGGATTTAATTGTGCCGGTCCCACTGGTTTACCTGCTCAGGTGAGTGGCGTCTGTACTGCGTGCGGGGGGAGATGGCAGCCGAGGGCCACCTTGTGGAGGTGGCGTGTCACTGCAGCAGCCTGCGCTCACGAGCCTCCATGATCCTGCTGAGCGGCAACCAGGCTGTCATCTACCTGTGGCACGGATGCAAGACACAGCCGCACAGCCGCGCCGTGGCCAACATGGCCGCCCTGAGGATCAAAGAACGGTGCCTTAGCTTTGTGTTGGCTTTTTTACACATAATGAGACCCTTAAATGCCCCAAACCGGGGGTCGGGAATCTTCTATGCTGAGACAGCCATGAAAGCCAAATATTTATTTCCGTGAGAGCCATACAATAATTTTTAGCTCTGAATGCAAGCATTTTTAATGAAGACCAACATTTTTGGAGTATATTAAGCCTCTTATGTAGGGATGGTATAGCTCGAGTGGCTGGGCCAGCAACTTGAGGGTTCCAGGTTCGATCCCCGCTTACGCTGCCGTTGTGTCCTTGGGCAAGACACTTTACCTCCCAGTGCCAACCACACTGCTTTAAATGTAACGGACATATTGGCTTTCACTATGTAAAGCGCCTGTGATGAGGTGGCAACTTGTCCAGGGTGTACCCCGCCTTCCGCTCGATTGTAGGCTCCAGCACCCCCCGTGACCCCAAGGGAATAAACGGTAGACAACGGATGGATGGATATGTAAAGCGCTTTGAGTCACTCGAGAAAAGCGCTATATAAATATAATTCACTTCACTAATTCTTTTTAACAACATTATTATTATGAAGCTAACCAATAATAAATAAAGTACTTCTTACTCTCAATGCAACTTCTTGAAGAGGTGTGGTAGAAACAGATGGTTGGATTGAAATGCATGAGAAAGTTTTATATTTTTCTAACATTATTTTGAATGTGATTAGCAGTGGGATTATTCATTTCTTAAAGTGTTAAGCAACGTCAGCTAAGATGGATCTGAGAGCCAGATGCAGTCTTCAAAAGAGCCACATCTGGTCCAGAGCCATAGGTTCCCTACCTCTGCCCCAAACGGTCTTGTATCACATGTTGGTAGTTTTTGAACATCAAAGTCCATCTAGGAAGAGGTCCAACAATAATTTGCATTGTGTGTAGACACTGGATTTTAGACGGTTGACAAGTATTTTGTGAATAAGCGGTAGAAAATGGATGGATGGATGGATGTCCTACTGGGAACATGACTTTTTGTGTGTCTGTAGCTTTAATGCTAATAAGCTGGGTTTGTCAACAATGGTCTACATCTCCAAGTATTTTGTTTTAGTATGTCCTACTGGGAACATGACTTTTTGTGTGTCTGTAGCTTTAATGCTAATGAGCTGGGTTAGTCAACAATGGTCTACATCTCCAATAAGCACTATTGGGAAATGTATCCACTTTTTACATATACAGTACATCCACAAAGTATTCACAGTGCTTTACTTTTTTCCACATTTTGTTACGTTACAGCTTTATTCCCCCCCAAAAAAAAAATGTCCTCAAAATTCTACACACAACACCCCATAATGTAAAATGTTTTTTTTGGGGGGGGGGGGACAAAAGTGAGAAAGCACATGTACATGTGTATTAACAATCTCAGCTCAATACTTTGTAGATGCAACTTTGAAAGCAATTACAAAAAGTATTTTTCAGATTTCTCCAAAGATCGGATTCAAGTCTGGGTCCCGGCTGGGCAGCTTAAGAACATTTACAGAGTTGTCCTGAAGCCATTCCTTTAATATCTTGGCTGTGTGCTTTCGGTCATTGTCATGCTGAAAGATAAACCGTAGTCCCTGTCTGAGTTTAAAAGCACTCTGGAGCAAATTTTCTTCCAGGATGTCTCTGGAAAAAATTACTGTATTCATCTTTCCCTCTATCCTGATAAGTGTCCCAGTTCCTGCCGCTGAAAAACATCCCCCCAGCATGATGCTGCCACCACCATGCTTCACTGTAGAACATACATGCCAACCCTAGCAAGTCCTGAATTTCAGTGCCCCTCCCGAAAATCTCCCGGGAAACTATTCTCACAAATTTCCCACGATTTCTACCCGGACAATAATATTGGGCGCGTGCTTTTAGCGTCCTCTCTCACCTCAAACCGTCACCCTTTAACGGTCGCAAGTATTTTTTTATAGATATACACACACACACACACACACACCCAGCGGGCCTTTTGAATATCTCCCTAACGCTGAGGTCTCAAGGTAGGCAAGTATGCTGAAGGGATGGAATTGGCCTGCTGATGATTTCCTCCAAACATGACATCTGGCCTTCACGCCAAACACCTCAATCTTTGTCTTATCAGACCAAAGAATGTTGTCTCTCCTGGTCTGAGAGCCTTTCAGGTGCATGTTTGCAAACACTACAAATTCTCTCTCACTCTTTGTCGCCATGACTGTCAGTTCTTGGTTCTTCTGCTTCGTCTCCTTCTTGTTGTGTGCAGCTGTGCTCTCTCCAAAAGCCGTAGATGTTGTAACATGACATGCTGTTTAATTGGAGGAAAAGCGGACGTGACGACAGGCTGTTCTCACCCTGGAGGAGCGTGCCTTAAGTCTGGCTGGAAATAGGGAGATATTCAGGAGAATGTTTGTCTCAGGAGATTTTCAAGAGAGGCACTGACATTCGGGAGTCTCCCTTAAAATTCATGAGGGTTGGCCAGTTTTCCGATAAGTAGCAGAGCCCCTGGCTTTATTTCAAGATTTTTAATGAAGCCTGCTTTTTAAAACTTTGTCCATTAAAATTTGCATATTCATAGGCGAGCGTTGTCTCTTCAAAGTGGAATAAACAAGTGAGGAAGAGAATATATTGTTCTCATGTTTCACTCTAGTGATAAGTATTAGAGTTAAAACTCAACTCAAATGTCACCTCTGCATTATTGGGGCATTTAAAAGACTAATAAGAAAATAAAAGTATGTACTTTGATGCAAAGTAGTGAACTTGTGTCCTGCTCAGGTGTCCTCTGGAAGCTGGTCTTCACAGCAGCAGCAATGTCAGCATCCATGAGTGCGATGAGGGCGTGGAACCTCCGGGCTTCTGGGAGGCTCTGGGCCGCAAGGACAGGAAGGCCTATGACTGCATGCTGCAAGGTAAAACAGGTCAACCTCCACATCAAACTCATGCTTTTCTGCACCGGGACCACAAAAGTGTCTTCAGATTGACTGGGAACAATATCCAGTTGTATACTTTGTGGTCGTCTACAGCAGTGGTTCTCAAATGGGGGTACTTGAAGGTATGCCAAGGGGGACGTCAGATTTTCTAAAAATAGCAACAATTCAAAAATCCTTTATAAATATATTTATTGAATAATACGTCAACAAAATATGAATGTAAGTTGATAAAGTGTGAAAAGAAATACAACAATGCAATATTCAGTGTTGACAGCTAGATTTTTTGTGGACATGTTCCATAAATATTGATGTTAAAGATTTCTTTGTCTGTGAAGAAATGTTTAGAAGTAAGTTGATGAATCCAGATGGATCTCTATTACAATCCCCAAAGAGGGCACTTTAAGTTGATGATTACTTCTATGTGGAGAAATCTGCATTTATCATTGAATCTCTTGTTTATTTTTTAACAAGTTTTTAGTTATTTTTATATCTTTTTTTCCAAATAGTTGAAGAAAGACCACTACAAATGAGCAATATTTTGCACTGTTATACAATTTAATAAATCAGAAACTGATGACATAGTGCTGTATTTTACTTCTTTATCTCTTTTTTTCAACCAAAAATGCTTTGCTCTGATCAGGGGGTACTTGAATGAAAAACATGTTCCCAGGGGGTACATCACTGAAAAAAGGTTGAGAACCACTGCCTTATGACTTACAGAATACACAATGTTTCGTTTGTCATTGCATCCAAAAAAGTACAACAGAACTTGTTTACAGCAAATGCGTCCAAGACAAAGAAACATCAAAATGACAGGACCGGGAGGCTCATAGGTTGCCTCAAAAAGTACTATATAGGAAAAGGAAAAACAAGAGGAAAGAGGTAGAGAAAAAAAATCTCTACTTAATCCCAAACAAATTGGCACTTGTTACGACATAGAAAACCTGAGACTTGCAAGAGGGATGGGGGGGGGGTAACTTCTGGCCCCAACAGGTGGCGCTGCTTTGTTGTTTGGCCCACCCACATTTTGGAGCTAAAAGTGGGTGTTGTAAAATGTACTCATTAGAAAACAAGCCTAAAATCACTAATGTGTGTATTTACCTGTAGACATGATTTTTAGGTCCACAACTATGAAATAAGTGCCAATGTTGTCAGTATTAGAAGTGTCCTTTAAGAGTCAAGCATTAGAAGTGTCCTTTAAGAGTCAAGCATTAGAAGTGTCCTTTAGGAGTCAAGCATTAGAAGTGTCCTTTAAGAGTCAAGCATTAGAAGTGTCCTTTAAGAGTCAAGCATTAGAAGTGTCCTTTAAGAGTCAAGCATTAGAAGTGTCCTTTAGGAGTCAAGCATTAGAAGTGTCCTTTAAGAGTCAAGCATTAGAAGTGTCCTTTAAGAGTCAAGCATTAGAAGTGTCCTTTAAGAGTCAAGCATTAGAAGTGTCCTTTAAGAGTCAAGCATTAGAAGTGTCCTTTAGGAGTCAAGCATTAGAAGTGTCCTTTAGGAGTCAAGCATTAGAAGTGTCCTTTAAGAGTCAAGCATTAGAAGTGTCCTTTAGGAGTCAAGCATTAGAAGTGTCCTTTAAGAGTCAAGCATTAGAAGTGTCCTTTAAGAGTCAAGCATTAGAAGTGTCCTTTAAGAGTCAAGCATTAGAAGTGTCCTTTAAGAGTCAAGCATTAGAAGTGTCCTTTAGGAGTCAAGCATTAGAAGTGTCCTTTAAGAGTCAAGCATTAGAAGTGTCCTTTAAGAGTCAAGCATTAGAAGTGTCCTTTAAGAGTCAAGCATTAGAAGTGTCCTTTAAGAGTCAAGCATTAGAAGTGTCCTTTAAGAGTCAAGCATTAGAAGTGTCCTTTAAGAGTCAAGCATTAGAAGTGTCCTTTAAGAGTCAAGCATTAGAAATGTCCTTTAGGAGTCAAGCATTAGAAGTGTCCTTTAGGAGTCAAGCATTAGAAGTGTCCTTTAAGAGTCAAGCATTAGAAGTGTCCTTTAAGAGTCAAGCATTAGAAGTGTCCTTTAAGAGTCAAGCATTAGAAGTGTCCTTTAGGAGTCAAGCATTAGAAGTGTCCTTTAAGAGTCAAGCATTAGAAGTGTCCTTTAGGAGTCAAGCATTAGAAGTGTCCTTTAAGAGTCAAGCATTAGAAGTGTCCTTTAAGAGTCAAGCATTAGAAGTGTCCTTTAAGAGTCAAGCATTAGAAGTGTCCTTTAAGAGTCAAGCATTAGAAGTGTCCTTTAAGAGTCAAGCATTAGAAGTGTCCTTTAAGAGTCAAGCATTAGAAGTGTCCTTTAGGAGTCAAGCATTAGAAGTGTCCTTTAAGAGTCAAGCATTAGAAGTGTCCTTTAAGAGTCAAGCATTAGAAGTGTCCTTTAAGAGTCAAGCATTAGAAGTGTCCTTTAGGAGTCAAGCATTAGAAGTGTCCTTTAAGAGTCAAGCATTAGAAGTGTCCTTTAAGAGTCAAGCATTAGAAGTGTCCTTTAAGAGTCAAGCATTAGAAGTGTCCTTTAAGAGTCAAGCATTAGAAGTGTCCTTTAAGAGTCAAGCATTAGAAGTGTCCTTTAAGAGTCAAGCATTAGAAGTGTCCTTTAGGAGTCAAGCATTAGAAGTGTCCTTTAGGAGTCAAGCATTAGAAGTGTCCTTTAAGAGTCAAGCATTAGAAGTGTCCTTTAAGAGTCAAGCATTAGAAGTGTCCTTTAAGAGTCAAGCATTAGAAGTGTCCTTTAGGAGTCAAGCATTAGAAGTGTCCTTTAAGAGTCAAGCATTAGAAGTGTCCTTTAGGAGTCAAGCATTAGAAGTGTCCTTTAAGAGTCAAGCATTAGAAGTGTCCTTTAGGAGTCAAGCATTAGAAGTGTCCTTTAAGAGTCAAGCATTAGAAGTGTCCTTTAAGAGTCAAGCATTAGAAGTGTCCTTTAAGAGTCAAGCATTAGAAGTGTCCTTTAAGAGTCAAGCATTAGAAGTGTCCTTTAAGAGTCAAGCATTAGAAGTGTCCTTTAAGAGTCAAGCATTAGAAGTGTCCTTTAAGAGTCAAGCATTAGAAGTGTCCTTTAAGAGTCAAGCATTAAAAGTGTCCTTTAGGAGTCAAGCATTAGAAGTGTCCTTTAGGAGTCAAGCATTAGAAGTGTCCTTTAGGAGTCAAGCATTAGAAGTGTCCTTTAAGAGTCAAGCATTAGAAGTGTCCTTTAGGAGTCAAGCATTAGAAGTGTCCTTTAGGAGTCAAGCATTAGAAGTGTCCTTTAAGAGTCAAGCATTAGAAGTGTCCTTTAAGAGTCAAGCATTAGAAGTGTCCTTTAGGAGTCAAGCATTAGAAGTGTCCTTTAAGAGTCAAGCATTAGAAGTGTCCTTTAGGAGTCAAGCATTAGAAGTGTCCTTTAAGAGTCAAGCATTAGAAGTGTCCTTTAAGAGTCAAGCATTAGAAGTGTCCTTTAAGAGTCAAGCATTAGAAGTGTCCTTTAAGAGTCAAGCATTAGAAGTGTCCTTTAAGAGTCAAGCATTAGAAGTGTCCTTTAAGAGTCAAGCATTAAAAGTGTCCTTTAGGAGTCAAGCATTAGAAGTGTCCTTTAGGAGTCAAGCATTAGAAGTGTCCTTTAGGAGTCAAGCATTAGAAGTGTCCTTTAGGAGTCAAGCATTAGAAGTGTCCTTTAAGAGTCAAGCATTAGAAGTGTCCTTTAGGAGTCAAGCATTAGAAGTGTCCTTTAAGAGTCAAGCATTAGAAGTGTCCTTTAAGAGTCAAGCATTAGAAGTGTCCTTTAAGAGTCAAGCATTAGAAGTGTCCTTTAAGAGTCAAGCATTAGAAGTGTCCTTTAAGAGTCAAGCATTAGAAGTGTCCTTTAAGAGTCAAGCATTAAAAGTGTCCTTTAGGAGTCAAGCATTAGAAGTGTCCTTTAGGAGTCAAGCATTAGAAGTGTCCTTTAGGAGTCAAGCATTAGAAGTGTCCTTTAAGAGTCAAGCATTAGAAGTGTCCTTTAGGAGTCAAGCATTAGAAGTGTCCTTTAAGAGTCAAGCATTAGAAGTGTCCTTTAGGAGTCAAGCATTAGAAGTGTCCTTTAGGAGTCAAGCATTAGAAGTGTCCTTTAGGAGTCAAGCATTAGAAGTGTCCTTTAAGAGTCAAGCATTAGAAGTGTCCTTTAAGAGTCAAGCATTAGAAGTGTCCTTTAAGAGTCAAGCATTAGAAGTGTCCTTTAAGAGTCAAGCATTAGAAGTGTCCTTTAAGAGTCAAGCATTAGAAGTGTCCTTTAGGAGTCAAGCATTAGAAGTGTCCTTTAAGAGTCAAGCATTAGAAGTGTCCTTTAAGAGTCAAGCATTAGAAGTGTCCTTTAAGAGTCAAGCATTAGAAGTGTCCTTTAAGAGTCAAGCATTAGAAGTGTCCTTTAAGAGTCAAGCATTAGAAGTGTCCTTTAGGAGTCAAGCATTAGAAGTGTCCTTTAAGAGTCAAGCATTAGAAGTGTCCTTTAGGAGTCAAGCATTAGAAGTGTCCTTTAGGAGTCAAGCATTAGAAGTGTCCTTTAGGAGTCAAGCATTAGAAGTGTCCTTTAAGAGTCAAGCATTAGAAGTGTCCTTTAAGAGTCAAGCATTAGAAGTGTCCTTTAAGAGTCAAGCATTAGAAGTGTCCTTTAAGAGTCAAGCATTAGAAGTGTCCTTTAAGAGTCAAGCATTAGAAGTGTCCTTTAGGAGTCAAGCATTAGAAGTGTCCTTTAAGAGTCAAGCATTAGAAGTGTCCTTTAAGAGTCAAGCATTAGAAGTGTCCTTTAAGAGTCAAGCATTAGAAGTGTCCTTTAAGAGTCAAGCATTAGAAGTGTCCTTTAAGAGTCAAGCATTAGAAGTGTCCTTTAAGAGTCAAGCATTAGAAGTGTCCTTTAAGAGTCAAGCATTAGAAGTGTCCTTTAAGAGTCAAGCATTAGAAGTGTCCTTTAGGAGTCAAGCATTAGAAGTGTCCTTTAAGAGTCAAGCATTAGAAGTGTCCTTTAAAAGTCAAGCATTAGAAGTGTCCTTTAAGAGTCAAGCATTAGAAGTGTCCTTTAGGAGTCAAGCATTAGAAGTGTCCTTTAAGAGTCAAGCATTAGAAGTGTCCTTTAAGAGTCAAGCATTAGAAGTGTCCTTTAAGAGTCAAGCATTAGAAGTGTCCTTTAAGAGTCAAGCATTAGAAGTGTCCTTTAGGAGTCAAGCATTAGAAGTGTCCTTTAAGAGTCAAGCATTAGAAGTGTCCTTTAGGAGTCAAGCATTAGAAGTGTCCTTTAAGAGTCAAGCATTAGAAGTGTCCTTTAAGAGTCAAGCATTAGAAGTGTCCTTTAAGAGTCAAGCATTAGAAGTGTCCTTTAGGAGTCAAGCATTAGAAGTGTCCTTTAAGAGTCAAGCATTAGAAGTGTCCTTAAAGAGTCAAGCATTAGAAGTGTCCTTTAAGAGTCAAGCATTAGAAGTGTCCTTTAAGAGTCAAGCATTAGAAGTGTCCTTTAAGAGTCAAGCATTAGAAGTGTCCTTTAAGAGTCAAGCATTAGAAGTGTCCTTTAAGAGTCAAGCATTAGAAGTGTCCTTTAAGAGTCAAGCATTAGAAGTGTCCTTTAGGAGTCAAGCATTAGAAGTGTCCTTTAGGAGTCAAGCATTAGAAGTGTCCTTTAAGAGTCAAGCATTAGAAGTGTCCTTTAAGAGTCAAGCATTAGAAGTGTCCTTTAAGAGTCAAGCATTAGAAGTGTCCTTTAGGAGTCAAGCATTAGAAGTGTCCTTTAAGAGTCAAGCATTAGAAGTGTCCTTTAGGAGTCAAGCATTAGAAGTGTCCTTTAAGAGTCAAGCATTAGAAGTGTCCTTTAGGAGTCAAGCATTAGAAGTGTCCTTTAAGAGTCAAGCATTAGAAGTGTCCTTTAAGAGTCAAGCATTAGAAGTGTCCTTTAAGAGTCAAGCATTAGAAGTGTCCTTTAAGAGTCAAGCATTAGAAGTGTCCTTTAAGAGTCAAGCATTAGAAGTGTCCTTTAAGAGTCAAGCATTAGAAGTGTCCTTTAAGAGTCAAGCATTAGAAGTGTCCTTTAAGAGTCAAGCATTAAAAGTGTCCTTTAGGAGTCAAGCATTAGAAGTGTCCTTTAGGAGTCAAGCATTAGAAGTGTCCTTTAGGAGTCAAGCATTAGAAGTGTCCTTTAAGAGTCAAGCATTAGAAGTGTCCTTTAGGAGTCAAGCATTAGAAGTGTCCTTTAGGAGTCAAGCATTAGAAGTGTCCTTTAAGAGTCAAGCATTAGAAGTGTCCTTTAAGAGTCAAGCATTAGAAGTGTCCTTTAGGAGTCAAGCATTAGAAGTGTCCTTTAAGAGTCAAGCATTAGAAGTGTCCTTTAGGAGTCAAGCATTAGAAGTGTCCTTTAAGAGTCAAGCATTAGAAGTGTCCTTTAAGAGTCAAGCATTAGAAGTGTCCTTTAAGAGTCAAGCATTAGAAGTGTCCTTTAAGAGTCAAGCATTAGAAGTGTCCTTTAAGAGTCAAGCATTAGAAGTGTCCTTTAAGAGTCAAGCATTAGAAGTGTCCTTTAAGAGTCAAGCATTAAAAGTGTCCTTTAGGAGTCAAGCATTAGAAGTGTCCTTTAGGAGTCAAGCATTAGAAGTGTCCTTTAGGAGTCAAGCATTAGAAGTGTCCTTTAAGAGTCAAGCATTAGAAGTGTCCTTTAGGAGTCAAGCATTAGAAGTGTCCTTTAAGAGTCAAGCATTAGAAGTGTCCTTTAGGAGTCAAGCATTAGAAGTGTCCTTTAGGAGTCAAGCATTAGAAGTGTCCTTTAGGAGTCAAGCATTAGAAGTGTCCTTTAAGAGTCAAGCATTAGAAGTGTCCTTTAAGAGTCAAGCATTAGAAGTGTCCTTTAGGAGTCAAGCATTAGAAGTGTCCTTTAAGAGTCAAGCATTAGAAGTGTCCTTTAGGAGTCAAGCATTAGAAGTGTCCTTTAAGAGTCAAGCATTAGAAGTGTCCTTTAAGAGTCAAGCATTAGAAGTGTCCTTTAAGAGTCAAGCATTAGAAGTGTCCTTTAGGAGTCAAGCATTAGAAGTGTCCTTTAAGAGTCAAGCATTAGAAGTGTCCTTTAGGAGTCAAGCATTAGAAGTGTCCTTTAAGAGTCAAGCATTAGAAGTGTCCTTTAAGAGTCAAGCATTAGAAGTGTCCTTTAAGAGTCAAGCATTAGAAGTGTCCTTTAAGAGTCAAGCATTAGAAGTGTCCTTTAAGAGTCAAGCATTAGAAGTGTCCTTTAAGAGTCAAGCATTAGAAGTGTCCTTTAGGAGTCAAGCATTAGAAGTGTCCTTTAGGAGTCAGGCTGCACAACAATCTGACAGTTTTTGAACCCAGCTGCCAGCACTCTTAACTCTCAATCAGTCAACCTTCGTTCGATCCCCGGGCATTACGAAGGTGGCGAAATACACTCGCATCTACTTGATAAAAGAAGAAGTGTTGTGAATACTTTAGTCTGTATAGTTTCTACTCCCAAAGGGAAAAGTAACCGTGTTTGCTTCTCCTTTTTCAGATCCAGGCAAATTTAACTTCACTCCAAGGCTCTTCCAGCTGAGCAGCACATCGGGAGAGTTTGTGGCCACAGAGTTCTTCCACCCGTCCAGTGCTCCGGACCTGGTCAGCTCTCTGCCCTTCCTGCAAGAAGAACTGTACAACGCAGCACAACCAGGTGAGGCTGGAACACAGACAAAGCCTTCCTGAAGGTTCTCCTGCTCATGAAGACGTTAGGCTGAAGAGTCTGTACTACGTGGTCCACAGCGTTGTTCCTGGTGGACAACTTCCATGAAGTCTACCTGTGGCAGGGCTGGTGGCCTCAGGACAGTGAGACTCCCGGTTCGGCTGGCATGCGCTGGGATGCGGACAGGAAGTGTGCTATGGAGACAGTCCTCCAGTACTGCCAAGGTATTCCCCACTCAAGCGTCCGTCTTCGGATTAGGATTGTTTCAAAGTTCTGTTTCTCACAGAGAAGAGCGACAAGAAGCCTCAGAAGTCCTACCTGATCCACGCCGGACTCGAGCCGCTCACCTTTACCAACATGTTCCCCTGTTGGGAGCATCGGGAGGATGTCGCCGAGATCACTGAGAGGGTCAGTAGTAATGGAAGGGCCTGATCTACTAAAGATGTGCGTGTATTAAAGCACGTGCAAACCTAATAGCGCTCGCAAAACTGATCTTCCAAGCTTGTGCGCAGAGGATTGCTTCTCTTTAACCGGCTGTAAAACATCTTTTGCACAATCAGCCTTTTCATGCAAAGCCATTAAGGAATGGAACCACCTCACAACAAACTTGAAAAGTCTAAAAGATTACTCTTCATTCACAATTGAAGTGAAAAAGTGGCAGCTCCCTTCATCAGTGTGTGAATGGGTAAATGTGGAAGTAGTGTCAAAGTGCTTTGAGTACCTTGAAGGTAGAAAAGCGCTATACAAGTACAACCCATTTATCATTTATTTATTTAATTGACCACTAAATGGTAACACCCCAATAAGTTTTTCAACTTGTTTAAGTCGGGGTCCACCTTCATCAATTCATGGTACAAATATATACTATCAGCATAATACAGTCATCACACAAGTTAATCATCATAGTATATACATTGAATTATTGACATTATTTACAATCCGGGGGGTGGGATGAGGAGCTTTGGTTGATATCAGTACTTCAGTCATCAACAATTGCATCAACAGAGAAATGTGGACATTGAAACAGTGTAGGTGTGACTTAGTAGGATATGTACAGCCAGCAGAGAACATAGTGAGATATACATTTGATTATTTACATTTTGTTATTTACAGTTCGGGGAGATGGGATGTGAATGGAGGAGGGTATTAGTAAAGTGTTGAAGTTGCCTGGAGGTGTTGTTTTAGTGCAGTTTTGAAGGAGGATAGAGATGCACTTACTTTTCCAGCTGTTGGGAGTGCATTCCACATTGATGTGGCATAGAAGGAGGATGAGTTAAGACCTTTGTTAGATGGGAATCTGGGTTTAACGTTGTCTGTGGAGCTCCCCCTGGTGTTGTGGTTATGGCGCTCATTTACGTTAAGGAAGTAGCATATTTTATAGCAAGATTATAGTTGTGTGCTACATGTCAACAACATGACAAAATGTCACAGGTTGGACATAATGCCACCAGAAATGTGAAGGGACATGAGTGTCTCCATAGTGACAGCCGATATACACGCAAAAAGCTCATTTAAGTAGGACGATCTGCACCACTTTTGCACTTGTTATCAATTACACCTGCAAGATGTCCAGTATTTGTACATGCAATGTTATCATTTGCACACACTATCTAGCTTCTTATTTGGATCTTAGTACAAAGTAGTTTAGACCCTTATCTGGCTATCTGACTTTGTTTTTCAAAGACGATTTTGTCTTTAAAAAAAAACCGTACACGCAGCAATTTTCCGCAATTTTTCCGTTCTTAACCTTGTTGGAGGTACCGAACCCCACCAGTTTCATCATTTCATTCTTTAGTGAAAAATCAAATGTTGTTTTTTCAAATTGAAGACAAAGTTGTATGATTATTTTACTGCTGCAACAAATGAACAGTCCATGTTGAAAGAGCAAAAGCAAGAGAGTGCATGTTGTTCCTGTGTGCTGCAGGAGGCAGAGGTGTGCAACCACATCATCCTGGTGGAGGACGTCTTGGCCCGTCTTAATCAGAACACCTTCCCTCTGGCCCAGATGCGGGCCCGGCCGCTCCCGGAGGGCGTGGACCCGCTCCGGCTGGAGATCTACCTGTCTGACCAGGACTTTGAGGTCATTTGTCACTCACCACTTTCATTTAGTACACTGAAGTTGTGAACAATAAGAGGGTACCTTGAGGGGCGGGGCTAGAACAGAACTGCACTGGACTAGACCACACACAGGTCTTTTATTTGAATAGTTCCCAAGGAATTTCTGTCAAATAATGCCTATTACAAGGTAGGGATGTCCCCATCTGAGATTGATATCGGATATCAGTCCAATATCAGCAAAAAGACAAGTCGGATGATGTTGGCTTGCGTCTAAAATGTGGGATATAAGTGTTCCAATACAAGCAGTTCTGCAGTGTGCTGACTTGTTCAAAACCGGACAGCCAGTTATCAATACTACAATCTTTCAATAAGTCTTTCCTTGTACTGTACTGTACTATTTAGTCAAGTCATTTGCAGAAGACAAACATGCAAGCTACTAGGAACCAGCAGCAGCAGCAGCTACACCAAAGCTAAGCACACAGTAGCACACAAGCTAGAGATACAGTCTGTTAATTGAACAGCATTTCTGAAAAAGCACATTTGTCAATATAAACAAGTATTGAATAATTATAGTTGCATGTTAATTACACATCCAAAGTCTCCGCACCAAAAAAACTATTATCTCCACACTTCTAAACATTTAATTATAAATAGGTTAGTGTTTTTCAAACCTACCTTTGTTTTTTGATTGACTAGTTTCACTTGGTCAAACATTTTCTAACATTCCACACAACTACATCTTCAAAAGTGCTGATATCTTATTGGATCTATATCATTACTCAACGGCTCCAATATTGCTGTGGTATCGGTAGTGGAGAAGTGGTATCAAAACTGCATTTTTCAACATACTGCATTATGACCTTAAAGGGGAACTGCACTTTTTTTTCCTTTTTTTGGCCTATCATTCACAATCATTATGAGAGAGGAAAACACACGTATCACACCGATATCAATATCAGTAATGTATCAACATTGAAAAAGTTGTATCAGGACAACCCTGCTAAAATGTACAGACTAGTGTTAATTCTCTACTTTTTGGCAACAAACACCATATCATCATCAAAATCCATCCATTTTCTACCACTTGTCCCTCTCGGAGTTGTGGGGGGGGGGGGGAGCTCTTGTCATTCTTGGTTTAGGTTGCACATTAGAGTTACAGGTGGGAGAAAGGGAGTTATTTGCTTTCATAAAAACGTTATCATAATGAAATTATGATATGATAAATGGGTCCAAAAACTATTTAATAAAGTTGTTATTAAATACTTTTTGGTCCCATTTGCTTTTAACAAAATAAACCAAGCATTGTGAGTGTATGTTACCTTTCTGTATTTGTATGTGAAGCAGCAATAGCTCCATGAAAACATACTTTGTATGATCACATTCATTTTGTCCAGTTTAGAGAAGTGTTTCATCTTGGATACAGTATATAATCCTCCATATTGGCAAATACTTCATCTTGGATACAGTATATAATCCTCCATATTGGCAAATACTTCATCTTGGATACAGTATATAATCCTCCATATTGGCAAATACTTCATCTTGGATACAGTATATAATCCTCCATATTGGCAGAAACATTAATTTCATTCAATTTCATTCCAAGAAATAAAACAATATTTTTGCATCTGACAAAAAACACCCACAAACGCTGGCTTACTCTAATAAAAATGCCATGTTTGTTATAAATACAGTTCAAAAAAAGAAAAGAAAAAAATGCTGGCTTCCGCTAGAGAGACCTGTGTCTGCTAGCTTGAGCGCCCCCACTTCTCCCCGTGTGGCGAGTCAGAGTACTGCTGAGGCATTGAACTGCAAGTTGACAATATATCGCCCCCTACCTTGAGGCAGAGGTACTTGCTGCCTCAAGACCTGCCTTTTCCACGTGGCAACAAGCATGCACCCCCTCGCACGCACGCCCAATATACACTGTGTGTAGCCGTGGAGGCACTGCCTGTGTCTGCCTCACTTCTCATCTGCTGCATTGTTTTGATCAGGAAACATGGTATTTCCGCAATTTTGACCATGAAAATAATCAAAATATACAGGAACCACAACAAAATCACATGGAAAGCATAAACCAAAAGAGAAATATTCAAAATTATTTTATTTTATTACTTCATTTTGGATCATGCCATGGTTAAGCCACCTGGAGGCAGGTGAGGCACCGGCTCACTTGCCTCCCCTGACAGCACCTCACTGATTGTAAGCAGTTACCAATAATTCCTCTACATTGTGTCATGTCATTCAACATCCATCCTAACGTCCTTCAACTCTCACTTTGCAGAGCAAGTGGTAGGTGGATTGAGGTAAGGTAAGATAAGATATGATTGTCTTTCTCCTCGCTGAGTCTTCAGTTGTTGGTGGAGGGTGGGCGCGGTTTTCTGTGTGCACGTCTGCACGATTACCTGATAACATTTCTGAAATGAAGGAGGAGATGCCCTCTGGGAATTATACATACTTTACACCAGTGGTTCTCAAATTATTTTTCCAATAAATACCACCTCAGAAAAACGCTTAGCTCTCTAAATACCACTGTATTGACCAACAGTAATATAGAGTAGTCTTTTAGGCCTAAGTTATCGTTAAAAACAAGGCAGAGGTTTTATTTAACAAGTATATTTCATATTTTTGGCCAGTGTAACATTACACATAGTTTGAACAGTAACACTAGCTTTGGTGTACTACTATATGGAGCCCGAGTACCAATGGTGGGACACACACCACAGTTTGAGAATCACTGCTTTGTACTATCACACTACACTCTTCTGGCACTTCTACCTTTCTCATGACTGAATGCATCTTGTCTTCACCATCACTGCACTCCATCAAGTTTTGCATGAAAACTCCACCTAAGTATGTCAAACATTTTTAAATGCATGTCACATTTTTTACAAACACTGAAGTTAATAACAACTTGTACTTGTTTTACTTTTGAAACCGTTCCATTGAGTCCTTTTGTGCAACAATACATCAACATATGTACTATATACTCTATTATAAAAAGTCTTGTTTTTATTTTAATTCCTAATATTCATGTACGCACTGTAGTCCAGTCTTTTATTCATAACTCATCATTTCAACAATATTCAAACACATCATAAACTGTAACCGACCTTTTTTATACTGACAATGAATATTATAACCATGTTGTTGTATTGGGGTGTATTTTCCCTGTTTTACAAACATTTCCCCTATTTCCATCTGTTTAAAATCTATAACAACTAATGTAACAATGCTAACAAATATTTCATAAACCTATATATATATATATATATACATATATATATATATATATATTCTTTTTTTTTAATTAAAAACAACTAGGAAAATTCTCCTTTTGATTAAAAACACACATTTTGGAGATCCACTATATTGCCAAAAGTATTTGGCCAGCCATCCAAATGATGAGAATCAGGTGTCCTAATCACTTGGCCCCGGTGTATCAAATCAAGCACTTAGGCATGGAGACTGTTTCTACAAACATTTGTGAAAGAATGGGCCGCTCTCAGTGATTTCCAGCATGGAACTGTCATAGGATGCCACCTGTGCAACAAATTCCTCGCTCCTCAATATTCCAAAGTCAACTTGGTTATAAGAAAAATTTGGAGTTTTGGGAACAACAGCAACTCAGCCACCAAGTGGTAAGCCACGTAAATTGACAGGGAGGGGGTCAGCGCATAGTGCAAAGACTTTCCTCACAGTCACTTGCTCCAAACTTCATGTGTCCTTCCAATTAGCCCACGTACAGTACACAGAGAGCTTTATGTTGAGCAGTTGTATCTAAACCAGACCTGGGCAAACTAAGGCCCGGGGCCACATGCGGCCCTTTGAGCTTTTCAATCTGGCCCGCCGGACATTCCCAAATCATTTTTTTAGATCTTTAAGATGGAAAGTGTAGCTGCCATT
This sequence comes from Nerophis ophidion, assembly GCF_033978795.1. Lineage (NCBI taxonomy): Eukaryota > Metazoa > Chordata > Actinopteri > Syngnathiformes > Syngnathidae > Nerophis > Nerophis ophidion. Next base: position 2,254,757 of record NC_084624.1, read on the forward strand.
ATGATGTGCACTCATGTTTTCTAACCACCGCAAGTCTTCAACTATACTAAGTCTTTCAATGCTTGGAATCTGCAACTATGGATGATATACTAGTTACTATGGTCATCTAATTAGTTACTATGGTCATCTAATTAGTTACTATGGTCATCTAATTAGTTACTATGGTCATCTAATTAGTTACTATGGTCATGTAATTAGTTACTATGGTCATCTAATTAGTTACTATGGTCATCTAATTAGTTACTATGGTCATGTAATTAGTTACTATGGTCATGTAATTAGTTACTATGGTCATCTAATTAGTTACTATGGTCATCGAATTAGTTACAATGGTCATCTAGTTAGTTACTATGGTCATGTAATTAGTTACTATGGTCATCTAATTAGTTACTATGGTCATCTAATTAGTTACTATGGTCAGCTAGTTAGTTACCATGGTCATCTAATTAGTTACTATGGTCATCTAATTAGTTACAATGGTCATCTAATTAGTTACTATGGTCATCTAATTAGTTACTATGGTCATGTAATTAGTTACTATTGTCATCTAATTAGTTACTATGGTCATGTAATTAGTTACTATGGTCATCTAATTAGTTACTATGGTCATGTAATTAGTTACTATGGTCATCTAATTAGTTACTATGGTCATCTAATTAGTTACTATGGTCATGTAATTAGTTACTATGGTCATGTAATTAGTTACTATGGTCATCTAATTAGTTACTATGGTCATCTAATGAGTTACTATGGTCATCTAATTAGTTACTATGGTCATCTAATTAGTTACTATGGTCATCTAATTAGTTACTATGGTCATCTAATGAGTTACTATGGTCATCTAATTAGTTACTATGGTCATCTAATTAGTTACAATGGTCATCTAATTAGTTACTATGGTCATCTAATTAGTTACTATGGTCATCTAATGAGTTACTATGGTCATCTAATTAGTTACTATGGTCAGTTAGTTAGTTACTATGGTCATCTAATTAGTTACTATGGTCATCTAATTAGTTACTATGGTCATCTAATTAGTTACTCTGGTCATCTAATGAGTTACTATGGTCATCTAATTAGTTACTATGGTCAGTTAGTTAGTTACTATGGTCATCTAATTAGTTACTATGGTCATCTAATGAGTTACTATGGTCATCTACATCACAGCAGCTCAGACGAGGCACCAAGCAGTTTGGGCGGGGAGCTTTTCCACAGACCCGGAAGGAGATATTCACAACAAAGTTCTAAAGCTTAGTGATCAATAGAATAGAATAGAAAGTACTTTATTGATCCCTGGGATAAATTCAGCAAATATCAGATATGTCAGATTGTAGGTGTGTTTATTGTGTACCTTTCACATTCATATTTTACTGTCGGTTGCGTTTCACTTGATTGTAAAATCTGTCTATCGAAAGGGGGTGTGATGTTCATATGTTGTCAATATTCAGTGTTTTATCTTTGATAGAAAAAGAAAAAAATTCCATTCCATTTTTTAAGGCGGTTCTGTCCTAATGTTTTCAGCATTCAATCAGACATTGTTGTGAGGTTTTGCATTAGTGTTCCTAAAAATGGATATACCGGCCCCCAGACACATTTTTTTCTCTAAATGTGGCCCCCAAGTCAAAATAATTGCCCAGGCCTGATTTAAGCCATATGTTATCAAGTCCAATGCAAAGTGTGTGATGCAGTGGTGTAAAGGACATTGTCATGTGATGCAGTGGTGTAAAGGACATTGTCATGTGATGCAGTGGTGTAAAGGACATTGTCATGTGATGCAGTGGTGTAAAGGACATTGTCATGTGATGCAGTGGTGTAAAGGACATTGTCATGTGATGCAGTGGTGTAAAGGACATTGTCGTGTGATGCAGTGGTGTAAAGGACATTGTCGTGTGTTGCAGTGGTGTAAAGGACATTGTCGTGTGATGCAGTGGTGTAAAGGACATTGTCATGTGATGCAGTGGTGTAAAGGACATTGTCATGTGATGCAGTGGTGTAAAGGACATTGTCATGTGATGCAGTGGTGTAAAGGACATTGTCATGTGATGCAGTGGTGTAAAGGACATTGTCATGTGATGCAGTGGTGTAAAGGACATTGTCATGTGATGCAGTGGTGTAAAGGACATTGTCATGTGATGCAGTGGTGTAAAGGACATTGTCGTGTGATGCAGTGGTGTAAAGGACATTGTCGTGTGTTGCAGTGGTGTAAAGGACATTGTCGTGTGATGCAGTGGTGTAAAGGACATTGTCATGTGATGCAGTGGTGTAAAGGACATTGTCATGTGATGCAGTGGTGTAAAGGACATTGTCGTGTGATGCAGTGGTGTAAAGGACATTGTCATGTGATGCAGTGGTGTAAAGGACATTGCCATGTGATGCAGTGGTGTAAAGGACATTGTCATGTGATGCAGTGGTGTAAAGGACATTGTCGTGTGATGCAGTGGTGTAAAGGACATTGTCATGTGATGCAGTGGTGTAAAGGACATTGTCATGTGATGCAGTGGTGTAAAGGACATTGTCATGTGATGCAGTGGTGTAAAGGACATTGTCACTGGACTCCAGAGCGGTGGTGAGGCCTTCTCTGGACTGATGAATCACACTTTTCCATCTGGAAATCTGATGGACCTGTCTGGCTTTGGAGGTTTCCAGGAGAACGCTACAGTTCGGACTGCATTGGGCCGGGTGTAAAATTTGGTGGAGGAGGAATTATGGTTCGGGGTTGGTTTTTCAGGAGTTGGGCTTGGCCCCTTAGTTCCAGTGAAAGGATCTTTGAATGCTTCAGGATACCAAAACATTTCTGGACAATTCCATGGGATGGCACTTCATGTTCATAAGTGATCAAAGGCAGGTGGCCAAATACTTTTGTACATTGTTATTTAAGGAAAATGAATTTGTTCGTAGCTGACGTTTGTGTTTGCTTTGCTGTGTGCTGTTGCTGATTTGAGTTGTGTGTTTGCGTCCCTTGCAGGAAGCTTTGGAGATGAGGAGAGAGGACTATGAACGTCTACCAGGGTGGAAACAGGTCAACTTAAAGAAAGTCAAAGGACTGTTTTAAGCAGGTTTGATATGAAGACAGAAAGAGAATGTTTACATGAAGACTGCAGACCTACTACTTCCTGGTCCGTGTCAGGACTTCCCCACATGTTGGTCTCGAGACCAGAGATGGGGACTCCAGTCTGCGACTTGGACTTGTTAAATGTTATCGCCAACATTTGTTTCCTAGTTGTGTTAAAGACAGGGTTAGTGTTGGAGGCAGTACAAGACACTTGTGGATGCCAAAGGAAAGCCTGCATAAAAAGTATTTTCATGAGTGCATACTTGCTGAGCGGACAATAAATAGCGGATGACAGTGTAAGAGACTTGGACTGGTGTGCAAGTCCCTTCAGACCCTCCACGTGGTCTATTGGGAGTTTCCTGTGAGCACCGAGCTCTCACGCCTCAGAGTGGTGAGACATGGACGTCGTACGTGCGTGCAAATCAACCCCTTTCAACAAAATCATGTCATTGGCTGGCGACCTCGTCATTTAAAGGCTTGGTGAATCTGTATAGTGCCTTTTTTTTTTTTTTTTTTTGCTTTTGTGTACAGTTTATACAAGGAAATTCTTAGTGTGTGTTTTCCAAGACTTTCTTTGGGATAAAAAAAATGACCGAGAGAATCCAAAGTGAGTGCTGTTGTGTCTTCTGTTTCATTCATTAAAGCACTTTCATCGACTTTTAACTGCCTGAGCTGGTTTTCCTTCATTGAAAGCAGGCGTCCCCAAACTCTGGCCCGCGGGAAGTCCTAAGTTTTAAAAAATAAAAGTTATTTAATTTCAGTTTTTAGTTTTTTTAAATCTGTCCTTCTTAATCCATTTTACTCTTGTTACTCTCGGCGTCTCATAGCCGGTCAGGAAAATCATTTTGTCAAAAAAAACATTTTCTCATCAATAATGTGACATCATTAGCGGCAAGGGCGTGCTCTTTCAGTTAATTAGTGCGCAATAAATATATGTATTTATACATATATATATATATATATATATATATATATATATATATATATATATATATATATATATATATATATACTATAAAAACAGTACCACTTTTTATATTTTCCTTTGTTTTTTATTGTAGCCACATGGTGGTTAACGTTTTGGAGACTTGTTTATGCGTGTGCATGTTAATATAAATATATATATGTATATATATATATATATATATATATATATTTATGTATGTACACAAACCCCGTTTCCATATGAGTTGGGAAATTGTGTTGGATGTAAATATAAACAGAATACAATGATTTGCAAATCCTTTTCAAGCCATATTCAGTTGAATATGCTACAAAGACAACATATTTCATGTTCAAACTCATAAACTTTTTTTTTTTTTGCAAATAATCATTAACTTTAGAATTTGATGCCAGCAACATGTGACAAAGAAGTTGGGAAAGGGGGCAATAAATACTGATAAAGTTGAGGAATGCACATCAAACACTTATTTGGAACATCCCACAGGTGTGCAGGCTAATTGGGAACAGGTGGGTGCCATGACTGGATATAAAAACAGCTTCCCAAAAAATGTTAAGTAATTCTCAAACAAGGATGGGGTGAGGGTCACCACTTTGTAAGCAAATTTTCAAACAGTTTTAGAACAACATTTCTCAACGAGTTATTGCAAAGAATTTAGGGATTTTACCATCTACGCTCCGTAAAATCATCAAAAAGTTCAGAGAATCTGGAGAAATCACTGCACGTAAGCCATGATATTATGGACCTTTGATCCCTCAGGCGGTACTGCATCAAAAACCGACATCATTGAGTAAAGGATATCACCACATGGGCTCAGGAACACTTCATAAAACCACTGTCAGGAACTACAGTTGGTGGCTACATCTGTAAGTGCAAGTTAAAACTCTACTATGCAAAGCGAAAGCCATTTATCAACAACACCCAGGAACGCGGCCGGCTTGGCTGGGCCCGAGCTCATCTAAGATGGACTGATGCAAAGTGGAAAAGTGTTCTGTGGTCTGACGAGTCCACATTTCAAATTGTTTTTGGAAACTGTGGACGTGGTGTCCTCCGGAACAAAGGGGAAAAGAATCATCCAGATTGTTGTTATAGGCGCAAAGTTGAAAAGCCAGCATCTGTGATGGTATGGGGGTGTATTAGTGCCCAAGGCATGGGTAACTTACACATCTCAGCTGCATTCGGCGGAAGGCGGTGTACACCCTGGACAAGTCGCCACCTCATCACAGGGCCAACACAGATAGACAGACAACATTCACACACTAGGGACCATTTAGTGTTGCCAATCAACCTATCCCCAGGTGCATGTCTTTGGAGGTGGGAGGGGCCTATCCCCAGGTGCATGTCTTTGGAGGTGGGAGGGGCCTATCCCCAGGTGCATGTCTTTGGAGGTGGGAGGAAGCCGGAGTAGAACCCACGCAGTAACGGGGAGAACATGCAAACTCCACACAAAAAATATACCGAGCTCGGGATTGAACCCTGACTACTCTGGACCTTGGTGTTGTGAGGCACCTGCACTCACCCTTGTACCACCGTGCTGCCGTGATATGTTCTAACTTCCTGAAAAAGAATCAACAAGTCCAACACAGATATGCTTGTAATTTACACATAAAACAGCTTGCACCAAGTATTACCGGTATTAGTTTTATAAAAACTAACCACATTTTCATGTTTTTTTAACATCTTTTTCCTCTTTTTTTCCCAAAATGTTTTCCTGATTCATGCATTGTTTTAGTTTAGTTGTAATTTTAGATTGTACTCTTAGTATCAGAAAAAAAAATCCATCTGCTATCTGTTTTAAAGTATTTGAATGTAATGAAATCAACTTTATTATATTAATAAGCAATTTGTTTAATTTTCCTTTTTTTTTTTAGATAGATGTACTTTTTAAGTAATGTTTTATTTTTTTTAAATTAAAAAACAAACAGGAGTCGTACCAAAGACTCTAAAAATGGGACCCATTATCTCCCTGCTTGGCACTCAGCAGCAACACTGCAAAAAGTCAGTGTTCAAAAACAAGAAAAAAAAATAGGGGTATTTTATTTGAACTAAGCAAAATTATCTGCCAATAGAACAAGAAAATTCGGCTTTCCAAAACGACTAAAATGAGCTAAGCTCAATGAACCCAAAATACCTTAAAATAAGTATATTCTCACTAATAATAATAACAAGTGCACTTTTATTGGTAGAAAAAAATTAGACCTTTTTTGCTCAATATGTTGAAAAATATTCCTAAATGAAGTAAATTCTAGTGCCATTATCTTGACATCATGATATGTGCTCGGTGTCATGATTTTTTTTCATGCCTGAAGTAAGAAATGATTACTTTAAAAAAGTAGTTTTCTACTTGTGAGTGTTGATGACACAGCTTTGCAACAGTTGATATTCTAGTTTCAAGCATGTTTTACTCAATATAGCTCATCAAATCTCAGCAACAAGCTGTAATATCTTACTGACATCATTTAGGACCAAAACCCTCAAAACAAGTAAAATTCTAACATAAAATCTGCTTAGTGAGAAGAATTATCTTATCAGACAGATGATAAGCAAATATCAGCCTTATTTGAGATATTTCATCTTACTTAGATTTCAGTTTTTGCAGTGAAGGCTTGGAATTGGGGGTTAACTCACCAAAAAATGATTCCCGGGCGCGGCCACCGCTGCTGCCCACTGCTCCCCTCACTTCCCAGGGGGTGATCAAGGGGATGGGTCAAATGCATAGAAAAAAATTGCCACGCCACACCAAGTGTGTGTGTGACAATCATTGGTCCTTTAAAGGCCTACTGAAAGCCACTACTAGCGACCACGCAGTCTGATAGTTTATATTTCAATGATGAAATATTAACATTGCAACACATGACAATACGCCCGCTTTAGTTTACTAAATTCCATCCATCCATTTTCTACCGCTTAATCCCTTTTGGGGTCGCTGGCGCCTATCTCAGCTACAATCGGGCGGAAGGCGGGGTACACCCTGGACAAGTCGCCACCTCATCGCAGAGTTTACTAAATTACAATTCTAAATTTCCCGCGGAGTTTCTTGTTGAAAATGTTGCGGAATGATGACGCGTGCGTGTGACGTCACGCATTGTAGAGGACATTTTGTTCCAGCACCGTTCCCAGCTATAAGTCGTCTGTTTTCATCGCATAATTCCACAGTATTCTGGACATCTGTGTTGTTGAATCTTTTGGAATTTGTTCAACAATTAATCTTTCATCCTTGCTCAAATTAATGGGGAAATCATCACTTTCTCGGTCTGGATCGCTCTCGCTGCTGGTGGCCATGATTGTAAACAATGTTCAGATGTGAGGAGCTCCACAACCCGTGACATCACGCGTACATCGTCTGCTACTTCCGGTAAAGGATAGGCTTTTTTATTAGCGACTAAATGTTACGAACTTTATCGTGGATGTTCTCTACTTAATCCTTTCAGCAAAAATATGGCAATATGGCGAAATGATGAAGTAGGACACATAGAATGGAGCTGCTATCCCCCTTTAAATAAGAACATCTCATTTCAGTAGGCCTTTAACTTTATACATTTATAATTCACACAAAAGTCAAGGCACTTTCAACATTAAGGAAAGATAACACAAGTAAACACAGATACAGTAGTAATGCAAAAAAATATGAAAAAAAAAGCTACCTAAATCACTTTAAATGTTTTAAACATGGATGTCAATATAAGGGCTTTTGTACTTTTAATCATTCCTCAAGATTTGAGGTATAATTGCAACCCATGAAGCCAAATCAGAACATGTCGGCATTACTTTCAGAAATCCACATTTATGTAGAAAAGTAATGATTTACACCGGAGGTGGGCCGCCGGAAGTCACGTGACACAAATGAAGCCATAAATAGAAGTGCAACGTCACCTACATTCTCTCTTTCTTCCTCGCCATCTTCTGAGTGGCAGACGACCTACTTTTCTTTGGTGAGCTATTCTCGCACGGTATTGATCCCTTTAATACTCTAATATGTTCTTTACTGTAAGCCATTAATATTAGTGTGAGGCGTTTATGTGCTGTTTGTGTGTTCCATTGTTGGCTAGCTGGCTGCCTTGCTAGCCGACCTCGTGGTGCTTTGATGTCGCCGACAGTTCTTCAACAATACCTGACTTTACCTTAAATACTTGAAATAACTCACATTAGTCCAAATATAAACTGGCTTGGAGTCACATTACATCATAATTAAACTAGTTTGGAGTGTTTTAAATGACGTTACTTTGTGAAGGGCGGGGTGTTACTATGAGCAGATTAATTCTTGTCGGCTTTGTCTTACATTGAACTTATTTGAACAATATCCAGTGTTGTAGTATTTAAATCAACTTATTTGAACAATATCCAGTGTTGTAGTATTTAAATCAACTTATTTGAACAATATCCAGTGTTGTAGTATTTAAATCAACTTATTTGAACAATATCCAGTGTTGTAGTATTTATATCAACTTATTTGAACAATATCCAGTGTTGTAGTATTTATATCAACTTATTTGAACAATATCCAGTGTTGTAGTATTTAAATCAACTTATTTGAACAATATCCAGTGTTGTAGTATTTAAATCAACTTATTTGAACAATATCCATTGTTGTAGTATTTATATCAACTTATTTGAACAATATCCATTGTTGTAGTATTTATATCAACTTATTTGAACAATATCCAGTGTTGTAGTATTTAAATCAACTTATTTGAACAATATCCAGTGTTGTAGTATTTAAATCAACTTATTTGAACAATATCCAGTGTTGTAGTATTTCTATCAACTTATTTGAACTATATCCAGGGTTGTAGTATTTCTATAAACTTATTTGAACAATATCCAGGGTTGTAGTATTTAAATCAACTTATTTGAACAATATCCAGTGTTGTGGTATTTAAATCAACTTATTTGAACAATATCCAGTGTTGTGGTATTTCTATCAACTTATTTGAACAATATCCAGGGTTGTGGTATTTCAATGAACTTATTTGAACAATATCCAGTGTTGTGGTATTTCATTGAACCAGAATCCAGTGTTCTGTGGCGCCCAATTGTAGTGAATCCCACCTGAGACATCATAGATGAATCAAATCTTTACTAAACACGTAAAAGTGCACATGTGACAAAGATTTTACTACAATCGATCTGGGGATCTAGATATCTGGTCAAGACACTCACCACTATTTTGCTAAAACCTTCTTTGTCCATCTGTTTTTGATGACTTTATATACTCTGGACCTAGACTTTGAGTCCGCGACATACGTACATTGCAAACTATAACTGATAGTCTGCTTTGCCAGTCCAAATGCATTCGCCATTTTCCGTAGTCTTCCCTCAACGGCCAGGTAATTCAAAGCACTGTCTTTTTTTAATCACATCCGTGGGAGCTTGCGTTCTCGTTGTCTCTAGAATCACAGCTGACCCGAAGATTCGAAAGTTCTATTGCCATCTATATACGCATAGTAGTTCTAGCTGTTAGGCTGTTCTAGTAGTTTTTATCTTCGTATTTTTATATTTTAATACACAGTAGCACTTTGAGGTTGTTTACTCAATGTAAAGTGCTTTTTACGAATAAAATCTATTAAGTGTTGCATCCCAAACAGTTGCAGTCTTTTCAAGTATTCATATTTGATAACCACATGTGTTTGTACAAACAGAAGGAGAGACACAGGCATGTCTGGATGACTCACCTTCATATTTCCAGTGGATGGCACCTACTCGGTGGCCTTGTACCATGAATTGATTAACGTGGACCCCGACTTAAACAGGTTGAAAAACTTATTGGGGTGTTACCATTTAGTGGTCAATTGTACGGAATATGTACTGTACTGTGCAATCTACTAGTAAAAGTATCAATCAATTGTCATTAGTGTCCGCCCTGAGAAATAGTAGGTTGTGAGTTCAAACCCCGGCCGAGTCATACCAAAGACTATAAAAATGGAAGCCATTACCTCCCTGCTTGGCACTCAGCATCAAGGGTTGGAATTGGCGTTTAAATCATAAAAAAATATTCCTGGGCGCTGCTGCTCACTGCTCCCCTCACCTTCCAGGGGATGATCAAAGGGTGATGGGTCAAATGCAGAGAATAATTTCGCCACATTTATTGTGTGTGTGACAATCCACTAGCTGACTGTGGCGCGTTATGATGTCAGTTCCTGTGTGGGGCGCAGTCCTTCTGGCATCACTTTCTCACCGAACTCAATTTGTAAACTATCACTGAGTCCATACAAAGCTAAGAGCTGGAGATTCAAGAAATACATGGCGCACTTACCCGTGTAAAAACCTATCCAAGGAGGGGGGGGCCTTAAACGATAGGTTGGTGTGGCTGAAACAGGGCTTAGGGTAAATAATTATTTGTTTAAGGGGTTATCGGGCTTATTGTAGACATGGCCTGAGGCTTATCAGTCAAACCTTCAATGATGAGTTGCATGTGAGTCCGTGTTTCACCTGAAACTGATGATTATTATTCACTGCACTGATTGGTTTGACATCATGAACCCTAAAAATATCTGTTTGAATTTTGTTTACTCGAAGTAATTTTTTTGCCTCTTTTTTTTTTTCTTTCTTTCTTAGGTTTTGGATCTTTTAACGCAAGGTTTGGTACACAGGTGAGGTGCACTATTTATTGTAGCAGTTATGGACACAACCTAACCCCGCCCAAGGGTTGGAATTGGCGTTTAAATCATTAAAAAATATTCCTGGGCGCTGCTGCTCACTGCTCCCCTCACCTTCCAGGGGATGATCAAAGGGTGATGGGTCAAATGCAGAGAATAATTTCGCCACATTTATTGTGTGTGTGACAATCCACTAGCTGACTGTGGCGCGTTATGTCAGTTCCTGTGTGGGGCGCAGTCCTTCTGGCATCACTTTCTCACCGAACTCAATTTGTAAACTATCACTGAGTCCATACAAAGCTAAGAGCTGGAGATTCAAGAAATACATGGCGCACTTACCCGTGTAAAAACCTATCCAAGGAGGGGGGGCCTTAAACGATAGTTTGGTGTGGCTGAAACAGGGCTTAGGGTAAATAATTATTTGTTTAAGGGGTTATCGGGCTTATTGTAGACATGGCCTGAGGCTTATCAGTCAAACCTTCAATGATGAGTTGCATGTGAGTCCGTGTTTCACCTGAAACTGATGATTATTATTCACTGCACTGATTGGTTTGACATCATGAACCCTAAAAATGTTTGAATTTTGTTTACTCGAAGTAATTTTTTGCCTCTTTTTTTTTTCTTTCTTTCTTAGGTTTTGGATCTTTTAACGCAAGGTTTGGTACACAGGTGAGGTGCACTATTTATTGTAGCAGTTATGGACATAACCTAACCCCGCCGTCATTAACGTGGTAACTTGCAGGCCTCAATTCACTAACTGCTAATATGGAGTAAATACCTTTTATGGAGAGGGTGCCTCATAGTTTGTAGTAACAAAATGTGATAGGTAATAATGTAGAAACAGTTCCTAAAACGTATTTGCCTGCTTTCTGCTCCTTTGTCAGCTTTTTTACAGTAGTCTATTTTGGTGAAGAATTATGTTTTGTTTATTTTCATGGTGTGATGTGTGAATGAACTGACATGAACCGACTGCAGTTAAATCTGATTTATATCCATACACAAGAGGCCTGGGTCGGATTTGAAAAATTCGGAATTGGAATGTTCAAGTTGACATGTAAAAATTTGATACGGCCCACATTGTTTTGTTTTTTTTGCATATTTGAAATGACAATGTATCAAACATCGGAATTGACCTTCATTATGAACAAGGCCTAAGATGTGTGTAAAGAGGACCAAGAGAATTTGTCAGGTGGAAACACTTAAATCCAGGACTGATTACCTTTGACCAAAACTGTCCAACCTTTTTTTTTTCACCGGCACAACGGTAGTAATGATGGATTTATTGGAAAATTATACTTAAGTGACAGGACAAACAAGTCATTGCAAGAAGCTAGCAAAAGGTGTTACTTTAATTTGGAAGTATCTCAGGGAAAATGTTTAATCTTTTTTTTTTTTTTTTAATTTTTTAGCTCAAATAATGCTTCATCTAATTTATTCCACTTGTCTTTTAGGAGACGGGCCGAAAATGCATCCTGCTCATCCAAACGGAGTAGATTTAAACCAAGTACTGAGTGTTTTATTGTATACAGAATATCCATGTAACTCAACTTTAATGTCCATGCCTGTTGTATTCAGCAGATAGCAGCATCATTTAATGAAAGGAGAGTAAATCCTGTTGCACTTTTTTTTTTTTTTTTTCTTTACATTTTCTATCTGTTTTTGTAGGGGAAAATACCTATTTTTTAAATTATTATTCCTTGGCGAGTTTTAAATTGAAAAGTTGTCACTGAGAACATACTTTTTTATTTATATTTCAAGTTATAAGTTGTGTTAAAGTAACGGGTACTACACACTTCTTACTGTTCTGTGCAAATATATAATAAACTTCTGATTGTGCTGAAACCTTTGTGATTGATATTTTTAAAATGACATTCCCAATAACTTCAATGTACAGTATGTAGAGACAATTCTTAACCTTGTGCCAATAAAACATTCATAAGTGAAGCTTTGGTTTAGATGGGGAAAAATCGTCCTTTGTGCAGTGAGACATGTTTGAGTTGGTCTGGACACCTTAGAAGTGAGTTGATCTGACATTCAATTTGAATGTTAAGTAACCGGCAGCTGCAATATGTGACATCGTAGACAATGTAGTGTTGGATGGTTCTGTCGAGCACCAGCCCTAAAATAAAACAAGCAGCTGGTTTTATGGCAAAGTGGTTACTTCCTTCAGATAAACAATCTAATTCCAATGCAAGAGCTGAACACGCCTTAAAGAATGATCACTTGCGACAGTGTCCATTATGGAAAAAAGATTCCTTGGAAAAACAAAATGTCTTAAGTGATGTCTTGCCTATTTCAAGTCCGCTTTGTCAAACATGTCTGTTTTGATTGGTTATTGTTCCTTAACCAACATATACAGTGCATACTCCTCATGCAGTGTCATGTTTAGTGTGCTCCACTGAAGCACTTTTCAGTTCCTCTTAGGTCTCATCGGCCGTTTTGTCCTCCTGATGTGCTGGAGTCCACGATGCTGAGGTTGATGTTGCCCTTATCCGCCCCTCGGTTCTTTTTGACTGTCTGGTCCATCGACGTTCCCTCAAAGAGACGGGCCATGAAGGCAAGTCCGTTCTTCTTCATGTAGGACTTGCCAGCAAATGTGTACAGGACGGGATTGGCACAGCTGCTGATGAAGGCCAGAGCTGAAGTGATGGCACGACTTGTCTGGTAGATGTGCTCCAATCTGCGGGTTGACAGTGACGTCATCGAGGGTAAGAAATACAAGCATCTGTTTTTTTGAACTACTCACGATTTTCGTATATCTGACCCGTCCTTGTACCACTCAGCGGCCACCTTCAATTGCAACATAACACTGTCAGCATATAGTCCAAGAAGAGCGAAGAGGTCATTTACATTTGGCAGGACACTATTGCAAAAATATATGCGTTAGCTTTGTCAAAACAACTTACACCAAATCTGGCCCCTGGCTGCTACTTTAGAAATCCCTGAGCAAAAGTAAACCCAACAGTCCAGACCTGAATCATGTTGATGACGTGGTACGGCAGCCAGAAGAGACAGAACATGACCACGATGGCCAGGATCAGGTTCTCGCTGCGCACTTTCCGGCGGAACCTGGTCTCTCGCAGGCGTCTCAGGATGAGGACATAGCTGGTTATGATGACGGCGTAGGGCAGGATGAAGCCCGCCACAGTCTCGAATGAGTATTGAAACCTGACCTACAAATGATAACATTCATTCTTTACATAAAACGCAAGTGATCTTATCATTAAATACTAAATTCTTTGTTTACATGATCACTATTACTGAAGACTGAATTTGTTTTCACTGTTTTCTTGGACGGCAACATTTCATGTTTACGAAAAGTTGTTTTTTGAACGTTCTCACCTCCAAAGATATGCACCTGCTGATGGGCTGCCTATAAATTGGTCAGTGAATGTGTACGCTTGTCTATTTGTATTGGCCCTGCGATGAGGTGGTGACTTGTCCAGGGTGTGCTGCGGATAGGCTCCAGCCTCTGTGCCGTTCCCAGAGAGACAAGTAGTAGAAAATTGAACTAAAACCATTACAAAAACATATGCGTTCGCCTTGTCAAAAGAATGTTTTATATTTACCAAAACTTTAAAACGCTAAGTACATGTGTTCGATTTGTCAAGAACTTTTAAAATTGTTTTCAATGCTAACAAAAACAAGTTAGTTTTTTTTACTACTTGATTGTCCTAGATGTTTACGAAAAAGTAAACAATGAAAAATGTCAATTTGTATTTAATGTATATAAAATATACATTAAGTTTGCATGACTTTCAATTGTCATTGCATATGTCTAAGACTAAACTTAAAATTTCACAAACATTTACGTTCGCTATATCAATTCATTTGAAATGTTTGTAAAACACGCGTTTGCTTTGACAGACTGTCTTCAGCACCTACAAATTCATGTGCATCACCTTTTTCAAAGACTATATTTAATGTTCACGAAAAATTGTATCTAGATTATTTTAGTGGTTGCAAAAAAATTACACATTTTTAAAACGTAAGCTTTGTAAAAGACTAAATTGCTTTAGATTTTACAAAAACCTAAAAGTACCTGATTTTGATGTTTAGGAAAAAAATGTGGTCGAGTGACTTGTCATTAATTTGTTTTCAATGCTTGTTCAATATGCTTAAAATCTTCAAATTGTCTTCAACACTTACCACGACATGTTAGTTATGTCAAAGAGTAAGTTGTGTTCAATATTCAAAAAAACTTGGACATGGCTGATTTGATGATGCTTTACATTAGCTCCAGCATTAGCTAAATAAGCAAATGTAAAATTTGCAAAACAGGGCATACGTAAGGTTGGTCAAAAGCTTAAAAATGGTTTATATTTAAAAATACAACATGCTACTTTTGCCAGACCAAATTATGTTAAAACATGCACCTGAGGAAAGGTTGATTGTCAACATTAAATGGTCTTAGAGCAGGGGCCTGAAACTCAATTTACCTGGGGGCCACTAGATCATACTTGCCAACCTTGAGACCTCCGATTTCGAGGGGTGGAGGGCGTGGTTAAGAGAGAAGTATATTTACAGTTGCAATTCACCAAGTCAAGTATTTCATACATCTATCTATCTCTATATATATATAGAGAGATAGATAGATATAAGAAATACTTGAATTTCAGTGTTCATTTATTTCCACATATACACACACATAACACTCATTGAGTTAAGGGTTAAATTGTCCATCCTTGTTCAATTCTGTCACTATTTTTCTAACAATATGCATGTACAGTAGATGGCAGTATTGTCCTGTTTAAGAGTGTCACAACATTGCTATTTACGGCAGATGAACTGCTTTATGGTAGACGAAAACATGACTGCTGTTGTGTTGTTACCGTGCTGGGAGGATGTTAATGAAACTGCCTAACTAACCCACATAAACCAAGAACTCGCCCTCAATCATTCTACAGGTATAACATCATTGGGCAGACGCTGTTTATATTGTGGGAAAGCGGACGCAAAAACAGGCTGTCCTCACTCAGATCCACATGGACCTGGAGGGGGCGTGGCCTCCAGCTACACCTGAATTTCGGTAGTCTCCCGGAAAATCTGGGATGTTTGGCAAGTATCAAATCAACTTTTATTTATAAAGCACATTTAAAATTTACCACAGGGGTAGCCAAAGTATGCACTAGGTGCACTCCTGACAATCTCTCGGTGCAGTCAATCTGGTTTAATGTTTTCTACAACCTGCCGTCTCGTCCGCTTTTCCACCATACAAACGGTATGTAGGCCCAGTCACATATTGTATGGGGCTTCAGCAGACCCACGGAAGTGACTGCAAGACATACTTGATCAACAGCCTTACAGGTCACACTGAGGGTCGCCGTATAAACAACTTTATCACTGTTACAAATATGCGACATACTGTCCACACCAAACAAAGTTGACAAACACATTTTGGGAGAACATCTGCACAGTAACACAATATAAAAAGAACGAATACCCAGAATCTAATGCAGCCCTAGCTCTTCCGGACTACAATAGGGGGCTGGGTTGTATATCGTACAACACCGCCGTACATGTACAATTAATTTCATTGTTTACGGAAACATTTACGTTGGGTCTATCAACTTTTATTAAACGTGTTTATAAAAAATACATACGTATATTCCTCTCTAAATGACGATTACTTCAATGTTCACAAGCATTTGTAGGTATAGCTGTATTTTATGTTAATGAAATACATTTGTTTCATCAAAGGTGCAACAATGTACTAAAAATGTAGCTTACGATTTGTCGAAATGTGTCTATTGCTTTCGTGTTGAAGACCTAATTGTTGCATAATTATGTTTACGTACATATTCTGTGCCCACCGAAGTCTCATTTGTCCTGTTTTCAAAACATCTACATAAGTGGGTTTTTTTTAAATAAAGTATCTTTACAGCTTATGAAAAGACATACTTCAGGTGAAAAGAATCTAAGTTGTTTGATATTTCCAAAATGCACGACAGTCGTAACAAATCACCATGAAATGCCTTCAATATAGTTTATAGCAGTCTGTGTGGAGTAGTAGTTCAACTTTTTTAAAAGTGCTTTTAGAATGGTGCAGAGTCCACCACAGCAGCACTCAGTGCTCTCTGAGAAGAGTGATCTGTTCGCTTCTAAAGTCTTCACTCCATTTGTTGCCGGTAGTTTCTTTTGGGGAAAAAAGCACCTTGAAGTGTTTGGTTACTCGCTAAATATAGCGACAAAGCCTCAGAGCTGGCACATCTCTCTTCTCTGGCAGACCAGATAGGTTATGTGTTCATGAGCCAGAGCAAACTGGTTGCGCTAAATAAATCTGTGGCTTTGTACCGCCACAAATAAATTTGTTAGAAACACTGGTGGGGAGGTGGGCGTGGCCTGCGGACCTGCAGCGAATCAGGGTGTGCCAGGACTGGCTTCGAGATCAGCGACAGGTGTGTAGATGGTCCACCTGGGTATCTAATCACCTGTCGCTCTATTAAATGGCCCTTCGAAGGGGACTTCCATGAGGGGCAATGGGTGCCTTGGGGGGTCTCAGGCTCTCTCTCGCTCCAGCTCCACCATCTGTCTCCTGCTGCCTTTTAACAGAGCGACAGGTGATTAGATGTACAGGTGGGCTATCCACGCACCCGTCGCTGATCTCGAAGCCGGTCCTGGCACACCCTGCTTAGCTGCAGGTCCACAGGCCACGCCCCCCCTCCACAACTGGTTTACTAAAACAGGTACACATATAGCTGGTTTGCTATTATACCGTGCATCCTGAAAGTATTCACAACGCTTCACTTTTTCAAAATTTTAAGTTGCAGCCTTATTCCAAAATAAATACTTCTTTTTTTTTGTCCTCAAAGGTGTACAGACAATGGTCCCTAAAGTGAAAATATGCATAAGTATACACAACCTTCGCCCAATACTTTGTTGACACACTTTGGCAGCAATTACAGCCTCAAGTCTTTTTGAATATGCTATAAGCTCGGTACACCTATCTTTGGGCAATTTGGCCTTTACTTTTTGCAGCACCTCTCATGCTCCATCGGGTTGTATGGGGGTGTTGGTTTTCATCCTGAATGTCTCTGTGGAGAGAGAACCTTCCAGAAGTAAAAAACCTAAAACCAGTGAAGTTGGCACAATGTGTAAATCGTAAATAAAAACAGAATACAATGATTTGCAAGTTATTTTCAACCTGCATTCAATTGAATGCACTGCAAAGACAAGATACTTAATGCACAAACTGGTAAACTTTATGGTTTGCAAATATTAGCTCATTTGAAATTTGATACCTGCAACGTGTTTAAAAAAAGCTGGCATAAGTGGCAAAAAAGACCTGAGAAAGTTGAGGGGTGCTCACCAAACACTTATTTGGAACATCCCACAGGTGAACAGGCTAATTGGGACCAGGTGGGTGCCATGATTGGGTGTAAAAGCAGCTTCCTTTATATGCTCAGTCATTCACAAACAAGAACGGAGCGAGGGTCACCACTTTGGGAACAAATACGTGAGCAAATTTGTCAGAATACTCTTATATAAGTTATCACACAATTTGTTTTCCCATGAGTTTAGGCTGCTCTGCGAAAAGACAAAAGCTGTCTTTGTTCTTATCAAGCAAAAAACCTCCACTGTGTGAGATGGGATGTGACGTGGAGGTGTAGGTTTCTTTGATCTGTTGGATAGCCACAGGAAGACCTTGTCAAGACCTGAGATCTACAAAGCAGAGAGCAGACCTGACACCGCTCCAGGTACCTTTTCTTTCAACTTTTTACGACTGAGTGCGGTATCTGTTTATGACCCCCCTACCATTAGGAGCAGCTGTGTAATGTAGTGTAATCAGAAAATGCCCAAAGGAGGAACATGTTGGGACTGCCTTCAGAGTGTGGTGGGAGGCTGTAGCTGAGTGTGCAGCCCCAGACGTTTCTCCTCATGAGCTAAATTGAATCCTGTCTCTGCCTGATTCCTTGCTTCTTGTCTTGTCTAATAGATGTCATCAGTGTTTGAACCTGACAACATTGTCGACCAGTTTAAGAACATTTCTCAACGAGCTATTGCAAGGAATAGAGGGATTTCACCATCTACAGTCCGTAATATCATCAAAAGGTTCAGAGAATCTGGAGAAATCACTGCACGTAAGCAGAAACCAACATTGAATGCCCGTGACCTTCGATCCCTCAGGCAGTACCGTGTCAAAAAGCAACATCAATGTGCAAAGGATATCATCACATGGGCTCAGGAACACTTCAGAAAACCACTTCTCAGTAACTACAGTTTGTCCCTGCATCCGTAAGTGCAAGTTAAAACTCTACTGTGCAAAATGAAAGCCATTTTTTCAACATCACCCAGAAACGCCGCCGGCTTCACTGTACCCGAGCTCATCTAAGATGGACTGATGCAACGTAGAAAGTGTTCTGTTAAGTCCACATTTCAAGTTGTTTTTGGAAACTGGACGTTGTGTCTTCTGGACCAAAGAGGAAAAGCACCATCCGGATTGTTATAGGCGCAAGTGTAAAAGCCAGCATGTGTGATGGTATGGGGGTGCATTAGTGCCCAAGACATGGGTAACTTACACATGTGTGATGGTATGGGGGTGTATTAGTGCCCAAGGCATGGGTAACTTACACATGTGTGATGGTATGGGGGTGTATTAGTGCCCAAGGCATGGGTAACTTACACATGTGTGATGGTATGGGGGTGTATTAGTGCCCAAGGCATGGGTAACTTACACATGTGTGATGGTATGGGGGTGTATTAGTGCCCAAGGCATGGGTAACTTACACATGTGTGATGGTATGGGGGTGTATTAGTGGCCAAGACATGGGTAACTTACACATGTGTGATGGTATGGGGGTGTATTAGTGCCCAAGGCATGGGTAACTTACACATGTGTGATGGTATGGGGGTGTATTAGTGCCCAAGGCATGGGTAACTTACACATGTGTGATGGTATGGGGGTGTATTAGTGCCCAAGGCATGGGTAACTTACACATGTGTGATGGTATGGGGGTGTATTAGTGCCCAAGGCATGGGTAACTTACACATGTGTGATGGTATGGGGGTGTATTAGTGGCCAAGACATGGGTAACTTACACATGTGTGATGGTATGGGGGTGTATTAGTGAACAAGACATGACTAACTTACACGTGTGATGGTACGGGGGTGTATTAGTGCCCAAGACATGGGTAACTTACACATGTGTGATGGTATGGGGGTGTATTAGTGCCCAAGACATGGGTAACTTACACATGTGTGATGGTATGGGGGTGTATTAGTTCCCAAGACATGGGTAACTTACACATGTGTGATGGTATGGGGGTGTATTAGTGCCCAAGGCATGGGTAACTTACACATGTGTGATGGTATGGGGGTGTATTAGTGCCCAAGACATGGGTAACTTACACATGTGTGATGGTATGGGGGTGTATTAGTGCCCAAGGCATGGGTAACTTACACATGTGTGATGGTATGGGGGTGTATTAGTGCCCAAGACATGGGTAACTTACACATGTGTGATGGTATGGGGGTGTATTAGTGCCCAAGACATGGGTAACTTACACATGTGTGATGGTATGGGGGTGTATTAGTGGCCAAGACATGGGTAACTTTCACATGTGTGATGGTATGGGGGTGTATTAGTGGCCAAGACATGGGTAACTTACACATGTGTGATGGTATGGGGGTGTATTAGTGCCCAAGGCATGGGTAACTTACACATGTGTGATGGTATGGGGGTGTATTAGTGCCCAAGGCATGGGTAACTTACACATGTGTGATGGTATGGGGGTGTATTAGTGCCCAAGACATGGGTAACTTACACATGTGTGATGGTATGGGGGTGTATTAGTGCCCAAGACATGGGTAACTTACACATGTGTGATGGTATGGGGGTGTATTAGTGGCCAAGACATGGGTAACTTTCACATGTGTGATGGTATGGGGGTGTATTAGTGGCCAAGACATGGGTAACTTACACATGTGTGATGGTATGGGGGTGTATTAGTGCCCAAGGCATGGGTAACTTACACATGTGTGATGGTATGGGGGTGTA
The DNA here is from genome assembly GCF_033978795.1 of Nerophis ophidion. NCBI lineage: Eukaryota > Metazoa > Chordata > Actinopteri > Syngnathiformes > Syngnathidae > Nerophis > Nerophis ophidion. The sequence goes on from NC_084624.1 coordinate 2,275,364, forward strand.
TTAGTGCCCAAGGCATGGGTAACTTACACATGTGTGATGGTATGGGGGTGTATTAGTGCCCAAGACATGGGTAACTTACACAAGTGTGATGGTATGGGGGTGTATTAGTGGCCAAGACATGGGTAACTTACACATGTGTGATGGTATGGGGGTGTATTAGTGCCCAAGGCATGGGTAACTTACACATGTGTGATGGTATGGGGGTGTATTAGTGCCCAAGACATGGGTAACTTACACAAGTGTGATGGTATGGGGGTGTATTAGTGGCCAAGACATGGGTAACTTACACATGTGTGATGGTATGGGGGTGTATTAGTGGCCAAGACATGGGTAACTTACACATGTGTGATGGTATGGGGGTGTATTAGTGCCCAAGGCATGGGTAACTTACACATGTGTGATGGTATGGGGGTGTATTAGTGGCCAAGACATGGGTAACTTACACATGTGTGATGGTATGGAGGTGTATTAGTGCCCAAGGCATGGGTAACTTACACATGTGTGATGGTATGGGGGTGTATTAGTGCCCAAGACATGGGTAACTTACACATGTGTGATGGTATGGGGGTGTATTAGTGCCCAAGACATGGGTAACTTACACATGTGTGATGGTATGGGGGTGTATTAGTGGCCAAGACATGGGTAACTTACACAAGTGTGATGGTATGGGGGTGTATTAGTGCCCAAGGCATGGGTAACTTACACATGTGTGATGGTATGGGGGTGTATTAGTGGCCAAGACATGGGTAACTTACACATGTGTGATGGTATGGGGGTGTATTAGTGCCCAAGGCATGGGTAACTTACACATGTGTGATGGTATGGGGGTGTATTAGTGGCCAAGACATGGGTAACTTACACATGTGTGATGGTATGGGGGTGTATTAGTGCCCAAGGCATGGGTAACTTACACATGTGTGATGGTATGGGGGTGTATTAGTGCCCAAGACATGGGTAACTTACACATGTGTGATGGTATGGGGGTGCATTAGTGCCCAAGGCATGGGTAACTTACACAAGTGTGATGGTATGGGGGTGTATTAGTGGCCAAGACATGGGTAACTTACACATGTGTGATGGTATGGGGGTGTATTAGTGCCCAAGACATGGGTAACTTACACGTGTGATGGTATGGGGGTGTATTAGTGAACAAGACATGGGTAACTTACACATGTGTGATGGTATGGGGGTGTATTAGTGAACAAGACATGGGTAACTTACACATGTGTGATGGTATGGGGGTGTATTAGTGAACAAGGCATGGGTAACTTACACATGTGTGATGGTATGGGGGTGTATTAGTGCCCAAGGCATGGGTAACTTACACATGTGTGATGGTATGGGGGTGTATTAGTGAACAAGACATGACTAACTTACACATGTGTGATGGTATGGGGGTGTATTAGTGCCCAAGACATGGGTAACTTACACATGTGTGATGGTATGGGGGTGTATTAGTGGCCAAGACATGGGTAACTTACACATGTGTGATGGTATGGGGGTGTATTAGTGGCCAAGACATGGGTAACTTACACATGTGTGATGGTATGGGGGTGTATTAGTGAACAAGGCATGGGTAACTTACACATGTGTGATGGTATGGGGGTGTATTAGTGAACAAGGCATGGGTAACTTACACATGTGTGATGGTATGGGGGTGTATTAGTGAACAAGGCATGGGTAACTTACACATGTGTGATGGTATGGGGGTGTATTAGTGAACAAGACATGACTAACTTACACATGTGTGATGGTATGGGGGTGTATTAGTGCCCAAGGCATGGGTAACTTACACATGTGTGATGGTATGGGGGTGTATTAGTGGCCAAGACATGGGTAACTTACACATGTGTGATGGTATGGGGGTGTATTAGTGCCCAAGACATGGGTAACTTACACGTGTGATGGTATGGGGGTGTATTAGTGAACAAGACATGACTAACTTACACGTGTGATGGTATGGGGGTGTATTAGTGCCCAAGGCATGGGTAACTTACACATGTGTGATGGTATGGGGGTGTATTAGTGAACAAGACATGACTAACTTACACGTGTGATGGTATGGGGGTGTATTAGTGCCCAAGGCATGGGTAACTTACACATGTGTGATGGTATGGGGGTGTATTAGTGCCCAAGGCATGGGTAACTTACACATGTGTGATGGTATGGGGGTGTATTAGTGCCCAAGGCATGGGTAACTTACACATGTGTGATGGTATGGGGGTGTATTAGTGCCCAAGACATGGGTAACTTACACATGTGTGATGGTATGGGGGTGCATTAGTGCCCAAGGCATGGGTAACTTACACAAGTGTGATGGTATGGGGGTGTATTAGTGGCCAAGACATGGGTAACTTACACATGTGTGATGGTATGGGGGTGTATTAGTGAACAAGACATGGGTAACTTACACATGTGTGATGGTATGGGGGTGTATTAGTGCCCAAGGCATGGGTAACTTACACATGTGTGATGGTATGGGGGTGTATTAGTGGCCAAGACATGGGTAACTTACACATGTGTGATGGTATGGGGGTGTATTAGTGCCCAAGGCATGGGTAACTTACACATGTGTGATGGTATGGGGGTGTATTAGTGCCCAAGGCATGGGTAACTTACACATGTGTGATGGTATGGGGGTGTATTAGTGCCCAAGACATGGGTAACTTACACATGTGTGATGGTATGGGGGTGTATTAGTGCCCAAGGCATGGGTAACTTACACATGTGTGATGGTATGGGGGTGTATTAGTGCCCAAGACATGGGTAACTTACACGTGTGATGGTATGGGGGTGTATTAGTGCCCAAGGCATGGGTAACTTACACATGTGTGATGGTATGGGGGTGTATTAGTGCCCAAGGCATGGGTAACTTACACATGTGTGATGGTATGGGGGTGTATTAGTGCCCAAGGCATGGGTAACTTACACATGTGTGATGGTATGGGGGTGTATTAGTGAACAAGACATGACTAACTTACACATGTGTGATGGTATGGGGGTGTATTAGTGAACAAGGCATGGGTAACTTACACATGTGTGATGGTATGGGGGTGTATTAGTGAACAAGGCATGGGTAACTTACACATGTGTGATGGTATGGGGGTGTATTAGTGAACAAGACATGACTAACTTACACGTGTGATGGTATGGGGGTGTATTAGTGCCCAAGGCATGGGTAACTTACACATGTGTGATGGTATGGGGGTGTATTAGTGAACAAGACATGACTAACTTACACGTGTGATGGTATGGGGGTGTATTAGTGCCCAAGGCATGGGTAACTTACACATGTGTGATGGTATGGGGGTGTATTAGTGAACAAGACATGACTAACTTACACGTGTGATGGTATGGGGGTGTATTAGTGCCCAAGGCATGGGTAACTTACACATGTGTGATGGTATAGGGGTGTATTAGTGCCCAAGGCATGGGTAACTTACACAAGTGTGATGGTATGGGGGTGTATTAGTGCCCAAGACATGGGTAACTTACACATGTGTGATGGTATGGGGGTGTATTAGTGGCCAAGACATGGGTAACTTACACATGTGTGATGGTATGGGGGTGTATTAGTGAACAAGACATGGGTAACTTACACATGTGTGATGGTATGGGGGTGTATTAGTGAACAAGACATGGGTAACTTACACATGTGTGATGGTATGGGGGTGTATTAGTGGCCAAGACATGGGTAACTTACACATGTGTGATGGTATGGGGGTGTATTAGTGAACAAGACATGGGTAACTTACACATGTGTGATGGTATGGGGGTGTATTAGTGCCCAAGGCATGGGTAACTTACACATGTGTGATGGTATGGGGGTGTATTAGTGCCCAAGACATGGGTAACTTACACATGTGTGATGGTATGGGGGTGCATTAGTGCCCAAGGCATGGGTAACTTACACAAGTGTGATGGTATGGGGGTGTATTAGTGGCCAAGACATGGGTAACTTACACATGTGTGATGGTATGGGGGTGTATTAGTGCCCAAGACATGGGTAACTTACACATGTGTGATGGTATGGGGGTGCATTAGTGCCCAAGGCATGGGTAACTTACACAAGTGTGATGGTATGGGGGTGTATTAGTGGCCAAGACATGGGTAACTTACACATGTGTGATGGTATGGGGGTGTATTAGTGGCCAAGACATGGGTAACTTACACATGTGTGATGGTATGGGGGTGTATTAGTGAACAAGACATGGGTAACTTACACATGTGTGATGGTATGGGGGTGTATTAGTGAACAAGACATGGGTAACTTACACATGTGTGATGGTATGGGGGTGTATTAGTGGCCAAGACATGGGTAACTTACACATGTGTGATGGTATGGGGGTGTATTAGTGAACAAGACATGGGTAACTTACACATGTGTGATGGTATGGGGGTGTATTAGTGAACAAGACATGGGTAACTTACACGTGTGATGGTATGGGGGTGTATTAGTGCCCAAGGCATGGGTAACTTACACATGTGTGATGGTATGGGGGTGTATTAGTGCCCAAGGCATGGGTAACTTACACATGTGTGATGGTATGGGGGTGTATTAGTGCCCAAGGCATGGGTAACTTACACATGTGTGATGGTATGGGGGTGTATTAGTGCCCAAGACATGGGTAACTTACACATGTGTGATGGTATGGGGGTGCATTAGTGCCCAAGGCATGGGTAACTTACACAAGTGTGATGGTATGGGGGTGTATTAGTGCCCAAGACATGGGTAACTTACACATGTGTGATGGTATGGGGGTGTATTAGTGCCCAAGACATGGGTAACTTACACATGTGTGATGGTATGGGGGTGTATTAGTGGCCAAGACATGGGTAACTTACACATGTGTGATGGTATGGGGGTGTATTAGTGGCCAAGACATGGGTAACTTACACATGTGTGATGGTATGGGGGTGTATTAGTGAACAAGGCATGGGTAACTTACACATGTGTGATGGTATGGGGGTGTATTAGTGGCCAAGACATGGGTAACTTACACATGTGTGATGGTATGGGGGTGTATTAGTGAACAAGGCATGGGTAACTTACACATGTGTGATGGTATGGGGGTGTATTAGTGAACAAGACATGACTAACTTACACATGTGTGATGGTATGGGGGTGTATTAGTGAACAAGACATGACTAACTTACACGTGTGATGGTATGGGGGTGTATTAGTGCCCAAGGCATGGGTAACTTACACATGTGTGATGGTATGGGGGTGTATTAGTGCCCAAGGCATGGGTAACTTACACATGTGTGATGGTATGGGGGTGTATTAGTGAACAAGACATGACTAACTTACACGTGTGATGGTATGGGGGTGTATTAGTGGCCAAGACATGGGTAACTTACACATGTGTGATGGTATGGGGGTGTATTAGTGCCCAAGGCATGGGTAACTTACACATGTGTGATGGTATGGGGGTGTATTAGTGCCCAAGGCATGGGTAACTTACACATCTGTGAAGGCACCATTAATGCTGAAAGGTACATACAGCTTTTGGAACAACTTATGTTGCTTGGATGCAACGTGGCTTCGTAGTAAAAGACTGTGGGTACTAGACTGGCCTGCCTGTAGTCCATTGAAAATGTGTGGCGCATTATGAAGCATAAATGACCACAACATAGACTGTCGAACAACTTAAGCTGTACATCAACTACGAATGAGAAAGAATTCCACCTGAAAGGCTTCAAAAATTGGTCTCCTCAGTTCCCAAACGTTTACTGAATGTTGCTTAAAGGAAAGGCCATGTAACACAGTGGTAAACATGGTCCTGTGCTAACTGTTTGGCAATGTATAGCAGTACATCAATTCTAAGTTGGAACATTAAATATCTTGTCTTTGCAGTCTATTCAATTTAATGTAAGTTGAAAAGGATTTGCAAATTATCGTATTCTGTTTTTATTTAAGATTTTCACAACGTGCAGACTTCACTGGTTTTAGGTTTGGTACAACCATCTCTGCAGCAATCCACCAGTCAGGCCTGTATGGTAGAGTGGCCAGACGAAGCCATTGCTTAGTAAAAACCTTTACCAACATGCGCCTGAAAGACTCTCCTTTTGGAATAAGGCTGTAACTTTACAAAAGTGGAGGAGTTCCAAGTACCTAAGAGTCTTGTTCAGGAGGGAGGGAAGAGTGGATCGTGAGATCAGTTCGGCATCTTCAGTAATGCGGACGCTGTATCGATCCGTTGTGGTGAAGAAGGAGCTGAGCCAGAAGGCAAAGCTCTTACTTTACCGATAGATCTACATTCCCATTCTCAGCTATGGTCATGAGCTTTGGGTTATGACCGAAAGGACAAGATCACGGGTACAAGCGGCCCAAATGAGTTTGGGTCTCTCCCTTAGAGATAGGGTGAGAAGCTCTGCCATCCGGGAGGAACTCAAAGTAAAGCCACTGCTCCTTCACATGGAGAGGAGCCAGATGAGGTGGTTCGGGCATCTGGTCAGGATGTCACCCGAACGCCTCCCTAGGGAGGTGTTTAGGGCACGTCCAACCGGTAGGAGGCCACGGGGGAAGACCCAGGACACGTTGGGAAGACTATGTCTCCCAGCTGGCCTGGGAACGCCTCGGGATCCGCCGGTAAGAGCTGGACCAAGTGGCTGGGGAGAGGAAAGTCGGGGCTTCCCTGCTTAGGCTGCTGCCCCCCGACCCGACCTCGGATATGCAGTACTTGGTAGTATAGGAAGAATGAAGGGGTGGAGGTGATGATTGTGTTGCTTACGTAAGTCGGCAGCGTGTGGTTGGGCGCACACACCAGCCTGGTCTTATTTCTCTCGTCTTTGTCTTCCCGCACGTCTCTGAAGATCAACGAGGGCAGGGCGATGGCGGCCACCAGCAGCCACATTCCCAGAATGACACGCCTTACCACCTTCCGACTGAGCCTGGCCGACAGCTTCTTGGGCAAGACCACCACCACCAGCCGGTGCACGCTCATCAGGGTGATGAGGAAGATGGAGGCGTACATGTTGACGTTGCACAGGTAGAAGAGGCCCTTGCACATGGCCGTGCCGAACACCCAGGACTGCTTGGCCAGGTAGACGATGAAGAAGACGGTGAGCGCCATGAGGAAGCCGTCGGCGCACGCCAGGTTGAGGATGAGCAAGGTGGTGACGGAGCGGCGGCGGGCGCGGGCCAGGATGCTCCACACGATGAAGAGGTTGCCGGGCACGCCCAGCAGAAAGACCAGGCCCAGGATGAGGGCGCCCACCGTGGTGGTGAAGTCGTTGCTCACCACGCTGTCGTCCTCGGGACTGTTGTCTTCGCCTGTCGAGCTGCTGAGGGTGGCGCTCATGTTGTACATGCTGGAACGAGAGTCGTCCCGTCCAAGGTAAGGAGGACATCTTTAAAACTCACTATTTGCTTAACTCAGGGGTGTCAAACCTACAGCCCGGGGGCCGGATCAGGCCCGCCAACAGCTTTTATCCGGCCCTCGGGATGAGCTTGCCAAGTATAAAAATGTACCTGAAATTTTGAAATGAAAGAAACTGCTGTTGTAAATGTGTCCACTAGATGTCACAATAGCAAGTCTTGGTATCTTTGTAGATGATGCTACATATGTACGAAATAAACCACAAGGAAAATTAGCAAACAACATAAATAACATACTGTAATTTGATTTGAACATCATTTATTCAGAAAATTTTAAATAACGACAAAGATAGAATACTATTAAGTGTAAAAAACAACAACATTATGATCTGTCCATTTTCAAAATGTGCTTGTTCTGTTTTTAAACAAAGAAAACCAACTGAAGTTGTCTGTATTTTTAAGTTATCATGCCGTGATTGTACCAGTCCCGGCCCACTTGGGAGTAGGTTTTTCTCCATGTGGCCCCCGGTCTTAAATGAGTTTGACACCCCTGACTTAATTTATTCATTCTGTATTAGCAAAGTCCTCCATGTTTTTTTATTTTTATTTTATTGTTACTGGTTAAAATTGCTTGAATTTGTGGCAGGGGTTTTTTCAGGAAGTTGCAGCAAAAGTTGTAATGTTCTGAGGCTCGATTTTCTTCAATAATGTTGAGTCAAGTTGAGACTTTATGAATTAGATAAAACTATTTTAATGGGGTCATCTTATGTTTTTTTCTACATTTCAAACTCTTCCGATGTCTACCACCGTCTACCGCCATCAGTGTGTGAATGTGGAAATAGTGTCAAAGCGCTATAAATTCCTTAAAAAGGAAGAAAAGCGCTATACAAGTATAACCCATTTACCATTTTGCATAACATGTATTGTAATGATGTTCCTTTTGTTTTTAAAAATCAGCATCGGCAATCAAAACGTATTTTATGTGGTACTGTCAAACTAAAAATAGCAAAAAACATATTAATCGTGAAAAAATGTAATATTTGAATTCCCAGTTTGTAGCACCTATTCCATGGCGTATAGGCCAGTGGTACCCCTCGTCGTCGGCTTATTCCAGTAGAAATGGCAAGCATTTTGTCGCTAGAACAGCTGCGCTAGCTTCCGGGGTTGGCCGACTTCGTGTCACAAGATGTAGTTTCTCTTGAAATCTTGAAAATGGTCTTGCAAGTATATATCAGCCACCTAATCAACGTGTTGCTCGCTTTCTCTGCTATCCCGGTCTGGCTATGGCGCCACACTTCCCACCTCCTGCTAAATTGAAACTTGTGAATGGATACTTACTTTGGAATGACAAGTGAGTGTCCAATCACAGGCTGCCTAGGTAGGCTACTGTCAACAACTTGTGTTCTGATTGGCTATCGCAACTGTCCATCAACTCTGTGTTCTCAAATTCATCCTCTAATGCCGTGGTTTTCAACCTTTTTTTGAGTCAAGGCACATTTTTTTCCATTTGAAAAATCCGGAGGCTCACCACCAGCAGAAATCTTTAAAAAATGAAACTCAGCAGCCGATATTGACAATAAAAAGTCGTTGTCACAATTGTCAGATATGACTTTAAGCTATAACCAAACATGCATCACTATAGCTCTTGTCTCAAAGTAGGTGTACTGTCACCGCCTGTTACATCACACCTGACTTATTTTGAGTTTTTTGCTGTTTTCCTGAGTGTAGTGTTTTAGTTCTTGACTTACGTATCCTGGTGACTTATCCTGTTTTGTTGGTATTTTCCCGGAGAAGTTTCATGTCTTCCTTGAGCGCTATTCCCCGCAACTGCTTTGTTTTAGCGATCAAGAATATTTCAGTTGTTGCTATCCTTCTTTGTGGGGACATTGTTGGTTGTCATGTCATGTTCGGATGTACATTGTGGACGCTGTCTTTGCTGCACAGTAAGTCTTTGCTGTCGTCCAGCATTCTGTTTTTGTTTACTTTGGAGCCAGTTCAGTTTTAGTTTTGTTCCCTAAGCTTCAATGCCTTTTCTGAGGGGCACTCACCTTTTGTTTACCGGTATTTTTGGTTTTAGCAATCAGATACCTTTACCTTAGATTCATTTACCCCATTAGGAATAAGGAATATAAAATGTAGACCACATGGTCCAGATGAAAGCCTTTTGTTTTCATTGCACGGGTTCTCAAACATAGTTTGTCTGGTTGAAAATGTATTTGGAAAAAGGTAACAAAACTATAGCAAACAGTTCCACCGATAAAGGTGCACAAACAGCCTGACGCTGCTGCGCAAATATTCCCAAAGAGCCTGCAGCTCAGCGTGCTAGAACACGTCTCAGCAACACTTCCCGTTAAATTCAACGAGGACGACTCAGCACAACCTGGACAAGTCGGTGCTATGAAACAGAATCATGGCCTTAGCGTGTACTATAGCCATGTTTTTCAACCTTTTTTGAGCCAAGGCATATTTTTTTTCATTGAAAAAATGCGGAGGCACGCCACCAGCAGGATGAAACTCAGCAGCCGATTTTGACAATAAAAAGTTGTTGTCGCAATTGTTGGATTTGAATTCAAACCATAACCGAGCATGCATCACTATAGCTCTTGTCTCAAAGTAGGTGTACTGTCACCACCTGTCACATCACACCCTGGCATATTTGAAGTTTTAGTTCTTGTCTTGCACTCCTACTTTGGTGACTTTTCCTGTTTTGTGGGTATTTCCCCTTAGTAGTTTCATGTCTTCTTTAAGTGCTACTACCCGCACCTGCTTTGTTTTACCAATCAAGATTATCTCACTTGCTGCTCTCCGTCTTTTTGGGGACATTGTTGATTGTCATGTCATGTTCGGATGTTCTTCGTAGACGACGTCTTTGCTCAACACACTGAAAGTCTTTGCTGTCGTCCAGCATTCTGTTTTTATTTACTTTGTAGCTAGTTCTGTGTTAGTTTCATTCTGCATAGTCTTCCCTAAGCTTCATTGCCTTTTCTTAGGGGCACTCATCTTTGGTTTATTTTTGGTTTTAGCATTAGACACCTTTTTACCTGCACACTGCCTCCCACATAGTGTGGTCACGACATCTACAAAGCTACCTGCTGCCACCTTGTGATATGGAAGAGTATGACATTGTTACTCTGCCGAGCTCTAGACAGCACCGACACTCAACAACGGCACAATATTTCCAGACTATAATTACTTCTTTGCAAAAAATATTTTGACACCAAATAGGTGAAATTAGATAATCTCTCACGGCACACCAGTGGTTGAAAAACACTGTAGTATAGAATATTAACGGGAACCTCGTATGCGAAACCAACTTTTCCTACCAATTGACAAGTTTTTTTTGTGTATTTGGGATCAGGCCCAAAAATTTGGAAAACCAAGCAAGGAGGCATTGCAAAGGTATTTATGACACAATCCTTCCCTCATACTTCCTCCAAACGAACCATTTGGAATTTTGCACAACCAATGTTTTTTCCAACATGTGAGGTCTGTGGATAGCTCCATGTATGATAGAGCAGACCTGGGCAAATGAAGGCCCGGGGGCCACATGCGGCCCGTCAAGCTTTTCAATCTGGCCCGCCGGACATTCCCAAATAGTTTTTTTTAGATCTCTAAAATGGAAAGTGCTTTCAAAATGACCGTAAGTCTTGAACTTTACAAAGTACTTCAATGGTTGAAGTCTGCGCTGTTGCGTGATATACTAGTTACTATAATAATCTAATTAGTTACTATAGTAATGTTGCGTGATATACTAGTTACTATAATAATCTAATTAGTTACTATAGTAATGTTGCGTGATATACTAGTTACTATAATAATCTAGTTACTATAGTAATGTTGCGTGATATACTAGTTACTATAATAATCTAATTAGTTACTATAGTAATGTTGCGTGATATACTAGTTACTATAATAATCTAATTAGTTACTATAGTAATGTTGCGTGATATACTAGTTACTATAGTAATGTTGCGTGATATACTAGTTACTATAATAATCTAATTAGTTACTATAGTAATGTTGCGTGATATACTAGTTACTATAATAATCTAGTTACTATAGTAATGTTGCATGATATACTAGTTACTATAATAATCTAATTAGTTACTATAGTAATGTTGCGTGATATACTAGTTACTATAATAATCTAATTAGTTACTATAGTAATGTTGCGTGATATACTAGTTACTATAATAATCTAATTAGTTACTATAGTAATGTTGCGTGATATACTAGTTACTATAATAATCTAATTAGTTACTATAGTAATGTTGCGTGATATACTGATTACTATAATAATCTAATTAGTTACTATAGTAATGTTGCGTGATATACTAGTTACTATAATAATCTAATTAGTTACTATAGTAATGTTGCGTGATATACTAGTTACTATAATAATCTAGTTACTATAGTAATGTTGCGTGATATACTAGTTACTATAATAATCTAATTAGTTACTATAGTAATGTTGCGTGATATACTAGTTACTATAATAATCTAGTTACTATAGTAATGTTGCGTGATATACTAGTTACTATAATAATCTAATTAGTTACTATAGTAATGTTGCGTGATATACTAATTACTATAATAATCTAATTAGTTACTATAGTAATGTTGCGTGATATACTAGTTACTATAATAATCTAATTAGTTACTATAGTAATGTATTTAGTTACTATGGTAAATAAAATCCCAGCAGCGCAGACCAGGCACCAAGCAGTGTGGGTGGGGAGTGTTTCCACAGAGTGTTTCCAGAGTGGCCAGCCTGAAATGCGCGGAAGTAGATTTTTACTACAACGTTGTAAAAGTTAGTGATTGTAGGTGGGATTTGGGGTTTTTTACCCTTCGCGTTCATATTTCGCTGTTTGTGTTGCATTTTTGTTGCGTTTACGCTTGATTGTAAAATATGTCATATCTTGTCAATATTCAGTGTTTTATCCTTCAAAGTCAGTATTAGAAATCCCACATTCTTTATTCAAACGTACATGCTGGGTGTCTCATTCAGTAAGAACAATTTGAATTCCATTACGTTTTTTTTAAGGCGGTCTTTAGCATTCAATCAGACATTATCCTGAAGTTTTGTATTAGTCGATCAATCCATCAATCAAAGTTTCAATCATTTGTTTTCCTAAAAACAGATATACCAGCCCCCAGACACATTTTTCCTTTACATTTGGCCCCCCGAGTCAAAATAATTGCCCAGGTCTGTGGTAGAAGGTTATCCAAAGAGCCTTGCCCGAGTCCACCATTGTAGTCCGACATCCCTATCCTCTGGTGGTGGGGTAGACTGGCTCATACTGTACTCGTACATTCATCAATCAATGTTTATTTATATAGTCCTAAGTCACAACTGTCTCAAAGGGCTGCACAAGCCACAACGACATCCTCGGTTCAGAGCCCACATAAGGGTAAGGAAAAACTCACAACCCAGTGGGATGTCAATGTGAATAACTATGAAAAACCTTGGAGAGGACCGCAGATGTGGGTCACTCCCCCCTCTAAGGGGGGCCGGATGCAATGGACGTCGAGTGAGTCTAGCATAATATTGTGAAAGTCCAGTCCGTAGTGGATCTAACATAATATTGTGAAAGTCCAGTCCGTAGTGGATCTAACATAATATTGTGAGAGTCCAGTCCATAGTGGATCTAACATAATAGTGAGACTCTAGTCCGTAGTGGATCTAACATAATAGTGAGAGTCCAGTCCATAGTGGATCTAACATAATATTGTGAAAGTCCAGTCCGTAGTGGATCTAACATAATACTGTGAAAGTCCAGTCTGTAGTGGATCTTAACATAATATTGTGAAAGTCCAGTCCATAGTGGATCTAACATAATATTGTGAAAGTCCAGTCCATAGTGGATCTAACATAATATTGTGAAAGTCCAGTCCGTAGTGGATCTAACATAATAGTGAGAGTCCAGTCCATAGTGGATCTAACATAATATTGTGAAAGTCCAGTCCGTAGTGGATCTAACATAATACTGTGAAAGTCCAGTCTGTAGTGGATCTTAACATAATATTGTGAAAGTCCAGTCCATAGTGGATCTAACATAATATTGTGAAAGTCCAGTCCATAGTGGATCTAACATAATATTGTGAAAGTCCAGTCCGTAGTGGATCTAACATAATATTGTGAAAGTCCAGTCCGTAGTGGATCTAACATAATATTGTGAAAGTCCAGTCCATAGTGGATCTAACATAATAGTGAGAGTCCAGTCCATAGTGGATCTAACATAATAGTGTGAGAGTCCAGTCCATAGTGGATCTAACATAATAGTGAGAGTCCAGTCCATAGTGGATCTAACATAATAGTGTGAGAGTCCAGTCCATAGTGGATCTAACATAATAGTGGGAGTCCAGTCCATAGTGGATCTAACATAATATTGTGAAAGTCCAGTCCGTAGTGGATCTAACATAATATTGTGAAAGTCCAGTCTGTAGTGGATCTTAACATAATATTGTGAAAGTCCAGTCCATAGTGGATCTAACATAATAGTGAGAGTCCAGTCCATAGTAGATCTAACATAATAGTGAGAGTCCAGCCCATAGTGGATCTAACATAATAGTGAGAGTCCAGTCCATAGTGGATCAAACATAATAGTGAGAGTCCAGTCCATAGTGGATCTAACATAATAGTGAGAGTCCAGTCCATAGTGGATCTAACATAATAGTGAGAGTCCAGTCCATAGTGGATCCAACATAATAGTGAGAGTCCAGTCCATAGTGGATCTAACATAATAGTGAGAGTCCAGTCCATAGTGGATCCAACATAATAGTGAGAGTCCAGTCCATAGTGGATCTAACATAATAGTGAGAGTCCAGTCCATAGTGGATCTAACATAATAGTGAGAGTCCAGTCCATAGTGGATCTAACATAATAGTGAGAGTCCAGTCCATAGTGGATCCAACATAATAGTGAGAGTCCAGTCCATAGTGGATCTAACATAATAGTGAGAGTCCAGTCCATAGTGGATCTAACATAATAGTTTGAGAGTCCAGTCCATAGTGGATCTAACATAATATTGAGAGTCCAGTCCATAGTGGATCCAACATAATAGTGAGAGTCCAGTCCATAGTGGATCTAACATAATAGTGAGAGTCCAGTCCATAGTGGATCTAACATAATAGTGAAAGTCCAGTCCATAGTGGATCCAACATAATAGTGAGAGTCCAGTCCATAGTGGATCTAACATAATAGTGAGAGTCCAGTCCATAGTGGATCTAACATAATAGTGAAAGTCCAGTCCATAGTGGATCCAACATAATAGTGAGAGTCCAGTCCATAGTGGATCTAACATAATAGTGAGAGTCCAGTCCATAGTGGATCTAACATAATAGTGAGAGTCCAGTCCAAAGTGGATCTAACATAATAGTGAGAGTCCAGTCCATAGTGGATCCAACATAATAGTGAGAGTCCTGTCCATAGTGGATCTAACATAATAGTGGGAGTCCAGTCCATAGTGGGGCCAGCAGGAGACCATCCCGAGCTAAGACGGGTCAGCAGCGCGATCCACCCCGGGTCCCAACTGTGGACAGCCATCCATGTTGTTACCAATTCTAATACAAAGTATCTTAATAGTTGACACTTACATCTGTCAGTAGACTCCATACGAAAGTGCTGAAAACTAAACATGGCTGACAGGGAGGAGATGCAGTTGAAGTGGAGCCACGCAAGTAAAACCATCCATGAATCGGCGTATCCTTAAAGTGATTTAATGATGGCCTGTCAAACATCCATCCATCCATCCATCCATCTTCTTCCACTTATCCGAGGTCGGGTCGCGGGGGCAGCAGCCTAAGAAGGGAAGCTCATCCTCTCATTCTAACTGATCTTTATTTGTGTAACATGCTAAGTAAATAAGTATACTTTTGTACTTATTTCCCCATATTTCTGCACAATAACTCCGATATGGTAACACTAGCAAGCAGTAGAGAATACGCAGTGATTTTTGGTCCAGAACATATTTAGCTTTTTTCATTATCGACATATTTATTGCCACTTTATGCTGTATATTTTTTTAAATTCCCAGTTCCTTTTGATTATTACAGCCAAAATGTGTTAGTTTCCTTCCATGAGCTTCAATGCCTTTTCTTAGGGGCCCTCACTTTTTGTTTATTTTTGGTTTTAGCATTAGACACCTTTTTACCTGCACACTGCCTCCCCCATATTGTGATCACGACTAACCATGTTCCCGATATCGACAAAGCAATTAGCCACCTGCTGCCACCTAGTGATATGGAAGAGTATCACACGGTTACGCTGCTGAGCTCTAGACAGCACCGACACTCAACAACGGCACATTATTTGCAGACTATAATTACTTCTTTGCAAAAAGTATTTTTACCCCCAATCGGTGAAAGGACATAATCTCCCACGGCACACCAAACTGTATCTCACGGCACACTAGTGGTTGAAAAACGCTGCTGGAGAGGATGCTGGTTCTCTGCGATATACAACATAAGACTAATCGTGAAGAGATCCTTAGCTTTCTGGAAATGTGTCACCCCAAAAATAATATTAAATATTAAAGACCAAAACCACAAACCAAATGTTGTTTGAGTCCACAAAGAACTTAGGCCCAGTCCCGGCTGAGACTTACAGTACTTTGACGTTTTTTGCTGTTTTCCTGTGTGTCGTGTTTTAGTTCTTCTCTTGCGCTCCTACTTTGGTGGCTTTTTCTCTTTATTTGCAATTTTCCTGTAGCAGTTTCATGTCTTCCTTGACCACTATTCCCCACACCTGCTTTGTTTTAGCAATCAAGAATATTTCAGTTGTTTTTATCCTTCTTTGTGGGGACATTGTTGATCGTCATGTCATGTTGGGATGTACTTTGTGGACGCTGTCTTTGCTCCACAGCAAGTCTTTGCTGTCCTCCAGCATTCTGTTTTTGTTTAGTTTTAGTTTGTTTCTGCATAGCCTTCCCTAAGCTTCAATGCCTTTTCTTAGGGGCACTCACCTTTTGTTTATTTTTGGGTTAACCATTAGACACCTTTTTACCTGCACCCTGCTTCCCGCTGTTTTCTGACATCTACAAAGCAATTACATATGTATTTGTGTGAAAGTTCTGTTTGGACAGCCCTGCACTAATATGTACGCTTATAAATAAAGGACAAAACAACAAATATTGCAAAATATGAAAGGAAAATCACCCCAATAATAATTAGATAAATAATACAATATGTTCTGTGTTTAAAAGAAACCAAATAAAGAGTTAAGCTATGGATCATTTCCTTCAAATAGATGAGGGCTCACTGACCTTGACAGGATGCAATGTATGTCAAATGAATACTATTCCTCGCCTCCTCGCTTGTTGCTCCTTGTTCAGTCTGCTCCCTTGTGGGACGCCCTCTGTTAGGTCAGTCCATCATGAAGTGAATCACATCCTGCCCCCACAAGCTGCAACACGCAGCTCACACACAACGCAGAGCCCTGCATTACTTTCCCTATACTTCAGGACTTTCGTTATTACACCAATCTGCAAAAATCACCCAGGAGGTGACGCCCCTCACTTTATCTGCTCCACACAGTCACTTACATGAAGGTTAACTGCATGGACATACAGTCATGAGACCTCACCACCCCCCCTGGTGACCAGCACAGCAAATATCCACTCAAGTCAACATAACTTTATTACAACTTTAGTAAGCTCTATGTGACTGGGGCAGCACAGTGGAAGAGGGGTTAGTGCATGTGCCTCACAATACAAAGGTCCTGAGTAGTCCTGAGTTCAATCCCAGGCTCTGGATCTTCCTGTGTGGAGTTTGGATGTTCTCCCCGTGACTGCGTGGGTTCCCCTGGGTAGTCCGGCTTCCTCCCACCTCCAAAGACATGCACCTGGGGATAGGCCCCTCCCACCTCCAAAGACATGCACCTGGGGATAGGCCCCTCCCACCTCCAAAGACATGCACCTGGGGATAGGCCCCTCCCACCTCCAAAGACATGCACCTGGGGATAGGCCCCTCCCACCTCCACAGACATGCACCTGGGGATAGGCCCCTCCCACCTCCAAAGACATGCACCTGGGAAAAGGTTGATTGGCAACACTAAATGGTCCCTAGTGTGTGAATGTTGTCCGTCTATCTGTGTTGGCCCTGTGATGAGGTGGCGACTTTTCCAGGATGTACCCCGCCTTCCGCCCAAATGCAGCTGAGATAGGCTCCAGCACCCCCCGCAACCCCAAAAGGGACAAGCGGTAGAAAATGAATGGATGGATGTAAATGATTAATACTTTCACAACTCACAATATTAGGCACTAATAATGGATACATTTTTACAAAATCTTCAATTAAAAGACAGTTATGAATAGTTTTGTTTAGTTGGTCCTCCAGGTACTCCGGCTTCCTCCCACCTCCAAAGACATGCACCTGGGGATAGGCCCCTCCCACCTCCAAAGACATACACCTGGGGATAGGCCCCTCCCACCTCCAAAGACATGCACCTGGGGATAGGCCCCTCCCACCTCCAAAGACATGCACCGAGGAATAGGCCCCTCCCACCTCCAAAGACATGCACCTGGGGATAGACCCCTCCCACCTCCAAAGACATGCACCTGGGGATAGGCCCCTCCCACCTCCAAAGACATACACCTGGGGATAGGTTGATTGACAACACTAAATGGTCCCTAGTGTGTGTGTATGGTGTCTATCTGTGTTGGCCCTGTGATGAGGTGGCACCCCCGCAACCCTGAAAGGGACAAACGGTAGAAAAATGGATGGATGGATGGATGGATAGTTGTCAGTTGACTAACATATTACTGGTAGTGATGTACAACCACTGTATTGTAGCTGAATAATGACAAAGTTTCTCGCTCATAATCCATCCATCCATCCATCCGTTTTCTACTGCTTGTCCCTTTTGGGGTTGTGGGGGGTGGGTGGGTGCTGGAGCCTATCTCAGCTACAAGCGGGAGGAAGGGGGGGTACACCCTGGACAAGTCGCCCCCTCATCGCAGGGCCAACACAGATAGACAGACAACATTCACACATTAGGGACATGGAGCTTATCTAAGCTATGATTATTATAATTAGGATTAAAAGATCACGGCAAACATTTGGGCAGAAGGCGGTGTACACCCTGGACAAGTGGCCCCCTCATCACAGGGCCAACACAGATAGGCAGACAACATTCACACATTAGGGACATGGAGCCTATCTAAGCTATGATTATTATAATTAGGATTAAAAGATCACGGCAAACATTTGGGCAGAAGGCGGTGTACACCCTGGACAAGTGGCCCCCTCATCGCAGGGCCAACACAGATAGACAGACAACATTCACACATTAGGGACATGGAGCCTATCTAAGCTATGATTATTATAATTAGGATTAAAAGATCACGGCAAACATTTGGGCAGAAGGCGGTGTACACCCTGGACAAGTGGCCCCCTCATCGCAGGGCCAACACAGATAGACAGACAACATTCACACATTAGGGACATGGAGCCTATCTAAGCTATGATTATTATAATTAGGATTAAAAGATCACGGCAAACATTTGCATCACGCAAATTTAGACATTTTATTTTGTGGAGTCAAACATTGCCGAAGGGAATAATTTGTATGATTAAAAAAACTTGCACAAGCTTCCTGTCAAACACACACACATGTGTACACACTTGCATAATAGATGGCACACACTCACCTGTTCAAACAGGCAAGGAATGCAGCTTTCCACCTACGTGTAATTTAACTCTTGCTTTTTTGGCTGCTAAAAGATGGCAAAGTACTGAGAATACCCTAATTCTAGTGAATAATGCTGGTAATAATGTTGGTATTGTAGCATCCCAGAAGAGTTGGTATTGCGGGGAATTCTGGGTATTTGTTCTGTTGTGTTGCGGTGCAAGTATTCTCACAAAATGTGTTTGTCATTCTTGTTTTGTGTGGTTTCACAATATGGCACATGTTTATGACAGTGTTGGCGTTGTTTGTGCGGCCCCCACTGGTGTGACACATATGGCTGTTGACTACGTGTGCCCTTCATTTATTTGTCTGTGTGTGAGTTTATCCCTTGTGTAAGGTTCATATTGTTCATATTTGACTCTCTGATGAACATGAGAGAGTTAAATGTGCGAGAAAATGAGAGCAGAGAGTGTTGACAAACAATGTTGCAACCTTGTGTGGGAACCGCAGGTGCAGAAACACGAAAGAAGAATCCCTGTGGGATGCAGAAACTGGCAGAGAAATTTTCCGTGCAACGTTCATATTGTTGTTACTCAGCCAGAATTTGTGGGTCTGATGGACCCGTTGCATTTTGTGGCTTTTAATGCTTCACAATCAAACACTATTATGTTAAAATACTTAACAGATGTTTACCTTATGCCAATAAATAGATGTTTACCTTATCCCAATAAACATCTGTTTAGTATTTTAACATAAAAGTGTTTTATTGTGAGGCATTAAAAGCCACAAATGCAACGGGTCCATCAGATCCACAAACGCTGGCCTTGTGACAACAATATGAACGTTGCACGGAAAATTTCTCTGCCAGTTTCTGCATCGTGCAGCGGCAGTTCCCATACAAGGTTGCAACATTTTTTGTCAACACTGTCTGCTCTCATTTTCTCGCACATTTGACCCTCTGATGTTCTCTGTACGTATACACTCTGTTTTCCCCGTGTCTAGGCCTGCTGTGTGTGTGTGTGTGTGTGTGTGTGTGTGTGTGTGTGTGTGTGTGTGTGTGTGTGTGTGTGTGTGTGTGTGTGTGTGTGTGTGTGTGTGTGTGTGTGATACACAGAACATCAATTTCCACACTTCTATTAGTCCCAGGTCTAGTGGACCCAGACATCTTATTCAAAAATGGCTTTGATCATACAGAACGATAAGTGATCTTGACATCTTCAAATAAAGACCTTATACGACTCGTCTAACGCAGCTAGATTTTCTTAAGTGTTATAAATTGTGGTTCTGTTAACACAAACTATTTAAAGTTCTGCATAGAGTTCCCAGCTCAGGCCTCAGTATAGTAAATGTTTGTACCTATATGCACTTAAATGCCCCTAAGCACCAGTTTGTGCAGTTTTTGCTCTATTTGCTCTACTTCCACTGCATTTGAGCCTTAACAAGATCAACCCGGCATTAAGCTATTTTAAGAAGAGTAACGTCAATAAATCTTATTTCTTGTCTCTTCTCTTTATTGTCCGTGCTGCTTAATAGAAAACATCGTAGGCAGTACTTTGCTATTGGCTGAATTCATAGTTTGTTTTTAACTGGACACTTTAGTTTTCTCACAATATTATGCTAGATCAGGGGTCTAAACCTAAAATGTTGAAAGAGCCATATTGGACCAAAAATACAAAAACAAATCTGTCTGGAGCCGCAAAAGAATAAAAGCCATATTACATACAGATAGTGTGTCATGAGATATAAATTGAATTAAGGGGACTTAAAGGAAACCAAAATGAGCTCAAATATAGCTACAAATGAGGCATAATGATGCAATGTGTACATACAGCTAGCCTAAAAAGCATGTTAGCATTGATTAGCTTGCAGTCATGCAGTGAGCAAATATGTCTGATTAGCACTCCACACAAGTCAATAACATCAACAAAACTCACCTTTGTGCATTTAGGCACAACATTAAAAGTTTGGTGGACAAAATGAGACAGAAAAAGAAGTGGCATAAAACACGTCTTAGAAAGTCAGAGAAAGTTGTACATGTAAACAAACTACGGTGAGTTCAAGGACCGCCAAAATGAGTAGGACAAAACGGCGCTCGCCAAATACTGGAATCAGTGAAGCATGTTTAATATAAACAGTGTGCTTTATAACAATTAGGGAGGTTTGTGTCATGTTTGTCCTCCTGCAGAAACTATATTAAAACAACAAATATGTTTTTTACATTTTTTTCCTAATCCTTTTCCATTTTTCATACATTTTTGAAAAAGCTCCAGAGAGCGACTAGGGCGGCGCTAAAGAGCCGCGGGTTGCCGACCCCCGTGCTAGATCCACTCAACGTCCTCACATCTGCTGTCCTCTCCAAGGTTTTTCATCGTCCCATTGGCTTGAGTTTTTCCTTGCCCTTCGACCCGTTTTAGTGTTTAAATCTATAAAAGAACCACATAAATGTATTTTTTGCATCAAGGCTTTTTGACTTTGTCAGGAACTTCTATTTCAACAAAACAAAGTTATTTTTTTCTCACTTAATTATAAAATGTTTTAGTTGAAATTATGACCTTGGTGTTGTTAGGGTCAGTTTTGACCCAGTTATAGGCTTATCAAGCAATAATTAGAGGCAGAACTGAACACGCTGACAGCCAGCTCCTCTCCCAATCATGTGAGCTTTAGGAGATTCTCATTTTATCTTCTTATCCAGTACAAAAACATGTACAGCATAAAATTATGAAAATGAACAAATAAATACGAGATGTGTTCTAATAGCCCTCAGTAATAGTCAGCTAACACAACAACCTTTTATTTATTTAGACGATTCTCTTGAGGTTCATTTACCATTTGTTTTATTGAAATCTAGGCGTCCACTGACAAAAAAAAGGCCCAATGGTCCACACCAAAACTATTAAAAGTAATATTTTCATGGATAAAGAAGCCTAACAAGGTAACCAAGAGATGAGAAACAAATTGGATGATAGATCATTCTTTTAAGTGTATTTTACAGCTGATTTAAGACATGGGTCAAAACCGAGCCGTTAACATAAGACAGGGGTGTCCAAAGTGCGGCCCGCAGCTAATTGTTTACCAGCTCCCCACACATTCTGCAAAAAATCCAAAATGGATTGTATTGCAAAAATAAAAAATAAACATTTTAAAAAAGTGGAATGAGGTGAAGTCTAATGAGAAAAAATTCAATGTTGACACAAAGCTGCCATGCAGGCAGTTTTTTTTTCCTTTTGTCTTTTTCTTTTTTTTCCATTGCTCAAAAAAAAAAAAAAGTACAAAAAAATCTATGTTATAATGAATTATTACTTAAAAATGATCACTTTAAAATGTTTTATGTGGGAAAAATGTTGTGTGGTTGCCATATAAGAATATCAAAGTTTTGACAAAAGAGCATAAAACAAACAAAATAATAGTTCAAACTTAAAATCGACAGATATATCCGAAGTTGATCTTGAAATTTAAGTGTTAAAAGTAAAAAAATAATAAAAATGTATCACTTTATGAGTGGGGAACCATTCAGATCTCAAATATATTTAGTAGGATTTTATTTAACTTTTCACTGTGATTACTCAAAAATATTAAATAATTAAAATCAATGGTGTCCTGCATTATTGATCTTTGAGGGCTTTAATTGCTAAATAAAGGAACTCTCCTGAAGGAATCAATAAAGTACTATCCATCTAAATACTGCATATTTCACTTTTAAAAAACAAAGTTGTCTTTCACAGAAAAGGCATAAAACCTTACTTGTTTGGCTTTATATCAACCTCAAGTTGATATAGAGCAGGGGTCACCAAGGCGGGCACCAGGTCGCCCGTAAGGACCAGATGAGTCGCCCGCTGGCCTCTTCTAAAAATAGCTCAAATAGCAGCACTTACCAGTGAGGTGCCTCTATTTTAAAAATGTTATTTATTTACTAGCAAGCTGGTCTCGCTTTGCTTGACATTTTTAATCCTAAGAGAGACAAAACTCAAATAGAATTTGTTTAAATAAATTCATTTATTTTTTTTACTTTGCTTCTTATAACTTTCAGAAAGACAATTTCAGAACCTTAAAAATGATTTTTGGATTTTCAAACACATATTCCTTTTTAAATTCCTTCCTTTTCTTTCCTGACAATATCAATGTTTAAGTAATTGTTTTTTATTGGAAAGAATAATAAATATATTTTAATTTAATTCTTCATTTTAGCTTCTGTTTTTTTTGACGATTAATATTTGTGAAATATTTCTTCGAACTTATGATTAAAATTCAAAAAAATTATTCTAGCAAATCTAGAAAATCTTTAGAATCAAATGTAAATCTTATTTCAAAGTCTTTTGAATTTCCTTTAAATTTTTTGTTCTGGAAAATCTAGAAGAAATAATGATTTGTCTTTAGAAATATAGCTTGGTCCAATTTGTTATATATTCTAACAAAGTGCAGATTGGATTTTAACCTATTTAAAACATGTCATCAAAATTCTAAAATTAATCTTAATCAGGAAAAATGACTAATGATGTTCCATAAATTATTTTTTAAATTTTTTCAAAAAGATTCGAATTAGCTAGTTTTTCTCCTTTTTTTGTGGGTTGAATTTTGAATTTTAAAGAGTCGAAATTGAAGATAAACTATGTTTCAAAATTAAATTTAAATTTTTTTCCTGTTTTCTCCTATTTTAAACTGCTCAATTAAGTGGTTTTTCATCATTTATTGTATACAAAAAACCTTCCTTAAAAGGAATGACGGACAGAAATACCCATTTTTTTTATATATAATATATAGATTTATTTATTAAAGGTAAAATGAGCAAATTTTGCTATTTCTGGCAATTTATTTAAGTGTGTATCAAACTGGTAGCCCTTCGCAATAATCAGTAGCCAAGAAGTAGCTCTTGCTTTCAAAAAGGTTGCTGACTCCTGATATAGAAGTTTACTCTAAGCATTAAATAAAAAATAATAATAATTTGACTTATTTTTAACATTTTAGTGACTGGGACCCTCTATGCTCCCCAGGAGCACTGAGGATTAAAAAAAAAAAATGTTTTGAAAATGAAAAATATCAAAATGGTCCCCGCCTGCTTTAATTTTTCCGTGTGCGGCCCTCAGTGGAAAAGTTTGGACACCCCTGACATAAGAGATGGTAACAGAAATCGAACACAAGAGGAAGGTTAAATGTTTTTGTGTGAATAAAAACTAGGCAGGAATCAGCTTTGTTTTATAATTTATAATGCAAAAAAGCAACAACATTTGTTTGGCTTTATATAAAAAGTAAATGAAGGCCTCCTTGTACCGATTGGCCAAAATGGCATCAGTGTCCTGCTAATGAAGATACAAGTAGAGTGAAAGTGGAGCAGGAAGTTGTGCTGTAGGACAAGTGCGTTGTGACAGGAAAGTTGCAAAGTGGTGATCAGTGAGGCTCCTGGTGGGACATGTGGGACGTGGCCTGGTAAGACTGCAGGTCCTGCCCGATGTACTCTGTCACTGTGGACCAAACAGAGCAGGAAGTGGAAATAAAAACATCCATTTCGTAAAAAAACATCACTTGGCTTCCACTCACCTTCCTCAAAAGTGATGGGGTTGATGGGGGTGGAGCTACTGGACTCCAGAGGACATCCTTGAATCTTGGCATCCCTCTCGTCCACGAGACCCAAGCCCTGCGCACTCCCAGGGGGGTCCCAGCTCTCGTAATTAGAATAGGGGGCCCAAACTATGTCCTGGTATGGGTTCATGCGGCTAGGAGAGGGGGGGCACAGCTCCGGAGGGAAAATGGAGTACTGCGGGTACGGGGGAGTGGGAAACGGAGGCAGAGGGGACGTGGAGATGGGGCTCCCGGCGGGGAACGGGCTAAGAGAGGTGGAATGGGAAGGGGACGGGGAGGAGGACAGGTAAGGGGAGTCCAACCAGGGGGAAGGTGACGGAGGTTGAGGACCACGCAGGTAGAGAGGGGGGAGGAGCTCAGTAAAACCCAACTCCAGGTTCTCAAAGCCGTCGTGATGCTCGGACATGGCGGGGCCCGACCCACCGGGCTCATCCGCCGTCACATCATTGCCATGATCCTCCTGGTAGGCCAGGCCCGAGCAGGTGGAGGAGTAGGGGGGCAGGTGGAAGCCAAGGCTGCTCTGCTCATCCAACATGGGGGCACTACTCACCTGTTGGTCGCTGTTCATTCTGGACTGACCTCTGTCCTGGGTCTGGGACAACAGGGGCTCCTCCTCCTTCAACATCACTGCACAAGGAAGAAAGATATTGATGGCTCCAAAAAATGTACTCACAGCTTACCACAAAGGAGCAGGAGGACCATGCAGTACAAACCCCGTTTCCATATGAGTTGGGAAAGTGTCTTAGATGTAAATATAAACAGAATACAATGATTTGCAAATCCTTTTCAAGCCATATTCAGTTGAATATGCTACAAAGACATGTTCAAACTCATAAACTTTTTTTTTTTTTTTTTTGCAAATAATCATTAACTTTAGAATTTGATGCCAGCAACACGTGACGAAGAAGTTGGGAAAGGTGGCAATAAATACTGATAAAGTTGAGGAATGCTCATCAAACACTTATTTGGAACATCCAACAGGTGTGCAGGCTAATTGGGAACAGGTGGGTACCATGATTGGCTATAAAAACAGCTTCCCAAAAAATGCTCAGTCTTTCACAAGAAAGGATGGGGCGAGGTACACCCCTTTGTCCACAACTGCGTGAGGAAAGAGTCAAACAGTTTAAGAACAACCTTTCTCAAAGTGCAATTGCAAGAAATTTAGGGATTTCAACATCTACGCTCCACAATATCATCAAAAGGTTCAGAGAATCTGGAGAAATCACTCCACGTAAGCAGCATGGCCGTGACCTTCCATCCCTCAAACAGCACTTTATCAAAAACCGACATCAATCTCTAAAGGATATCACCACATGGGCTCAAGAACACTTCAGAAAACCACTGTCACTAAATACAGTTGGTTGCTACATCAGCAAGTGCAAGTTAAAGCTCTACTATGCAAAGCGAAAGCCATTTATCAACAACATCCAGAAACGCCGCCGGCTTCTCTGGGCCCGAGCTCATCTAAGATGGACTGATGCAAAGTGGAAAAGTGTTCTGTGGTCTGACGAGTCCACATTTCAAATTGTTTTTGGAAATATTCGACAT
Source organism: Nerophis ophidion (assembly GCF_033978795.1). Classification (NCBI taxonomy): domain Eukaryota; kingdom Metazoa; phylum Chordata; class Actinopteri; order Syngnathiformes; family Syngnathidae; genus Nerophis; species Nerophis ophidion. Next base: position 2,301,436 of record NC_084624.1, read on the forward strand.
CGTGTCATCCGGACCAAAGGGGAGCGAACCATCCATACTGTTATCGACGCAAAGTGTAAAAGCCAGCATGTGTGATGGTATGGGGGTGCATTAGTGCCCAAGGCATGGGTAACTTACACATCTGTGAAGGCACCATTAATGCTGAAAGGTACATACAGGTTTTGGAGCAACATATGCTGCCATCTGAGCGCTGTCTTTTTCATGGACGCCCCTGCTTATTTCAGGAAGACAATACCAAGCCACATTCAGCACATGTTACAACAGCATGGCTTCGTAGTAAAAGAGTGCGGGTACTTTCCTGGCCCGCCTGCAGTCCAGACCTGTCTCCCATGGAAAATGTGTGGAGCATTATGAAGCGTAAAATACGACAGTGGAGACCCCGGACTGTTGAAGGACTGAAGCTCTACATAAAACAAGAATGGGGAAGAATTCCACTTTCAAAGCTTCAACAATTAGTTTCCTCAGTTCCCAAACGTTTACTGAGTGTTGTTAAAAGAAAAGGTGATGTAACACAGTGGTGAACATGCCCTTTCCCAACTACTTTGGCCCGTGTTGCAGCCATGATGTTCTAAGTTAATTATTATTTGCAAAAGAAAATAAAGTTTGAGTTTGAAAATTAAAAATATTTATATTTACATCCAACACAATTTCCCAGCTCATATGGAATGGGGTGTGTAGATGTGTGAGGTGCATACTAACTGGGGAGATATTTGAAGCAATGACTGCTGCTCCGTTTCCTCTTCCCGTTGGACACGTAAAGATTGACCGCCACTGGGCGACTGACGGTCAGGTCGGCGTAGGGAGGGACTCTCACACGCAGCAAACACTGGATGGACAACAGACCGCTTTGATACAGAAGGACATGAGAACACACAAAAGAAAAAAGTGTACAAAAACTACCTCGTTGCTGTGGTCTCGGTCCACGGCGGCCTCCTGCTCCCAATGAAGTTTGCCATCTGATTGGTCGGAAGAACAGTCAGCATCCGGGCTCGGTTTACCTCGATTTTTCCCGTATTACAACAGCAGAATGGAGATGATCTACAGTGCGCTCTCACCAGTGGATCTCTCCATGAAAACAACCCTGGAGATGGGCATGAAGTTACTTCCACTCAGCAGCAGATCCTCACCACCCTCCACGGAACACGAAGTGAGGCTGACCGACTCGATGACGGGCAACTCCTGCGCTGACCGCTGGGCTGCGGCGGGGAGGAGAGGATAAATCAGTCCGATATGTCGCCTCCATCTAACCTGAAACCTTCGCCGCTCACAACATTCGATGGGCAACGAGGCCACCTGCAGAGCCAGGATGCGACCCGGGGGGGATACCGGGGGCGCCAAAGGTAGATGCGTGCGGAACACCAAGCGGACGCGCGTGTTCTTCCTCCCGACGTCCGTTTCGCCTTTTCTTAGCTCGATGTCCGAGTTCCTCAGCTTGAGAATCCCGGCGCAGTCGATGCTGTGGCGTCCAACGATAGCATCGTCATTGCCGTCTCCCAAACACAACCTCGGTCTACTCACAGTGCGGCCATGTGGTTCTCGGGGTTGAGAGGGATGTCCAGCAGTTTGGTGCCCGCCTGGATGCTCTCCTGACTTGCAGTGCCCACCATTTTCCCGGTCACCCTGAAAAGAGACTGGTGAAGGGCTGACCGAATCCAAAGTGGTTGTGAATTCTGTCACGACCACAATAGGACTCTGGACACAGATGCAGGATTTCTGAAACACTTATTTATTCTGAAACAAAACAGGCTATCAAAACGGATCTAACCTGACCACTAAACTAACAAAAATATTAACAACTAGTGATGGGTCCGGCAACACCGATGCATCGGCGCATGTGTCGAGCTCATAGAGAAGTGGTTCTTAACTTGGGTTTGATCGAACCCTAGGGGTTTGGTGAGTCAGCCTCAGGGGTTCGGCGGAGCCAGTCAAGACCCACCTGACTCATCCATACTTGCCAACCTTGAGACCGGGAGATGGGGGGTGTGGGGGTTGAGGTGGAGGGGGGCGGGCAGGGTTTGGGGATAGTGGGGGTGTATATTGTAGATTCCAGAAGAGTTAGTGCTGCAAGGGATTCTGGGTATTTGTTATGTTATGTTACGGGGCGGATGTTCTCTCCAAATGTGTTTGTCATTCTTGTTTGGTGTGGGTTCAAAGTGCGGTGCGTATTTGTAACAGTGTTAAAGTTGTTTATACGGCCACCCTCAGTGTGACCTGTATGGCTGTTGACCAAGTATGCGTTGCATACACTTATGTGTGTGTAAAAGCCACATAAATGATGTGAATGCGCCGACAAGGCGTTTGTATGGAGGAAAATCGGACGTGATGACAGGTTGTAGAGGACGCTAAAGGAGAATGGTTGCCCCGGGAGATTTTCGGGAGGGGCACTTGAATTCGGGATTCTTCCGGAAAAATCGGGAGCGTTGGCAAGTATGGACTCATCGTGTAAATAAAAACTTCTCCATATCGGCGTATCGTGGATACGGCAACAGCAGAGGTCAGACTGTTTTGCAGGTGTGTCATTTGTTGTGACTTCATGCAAGGTTCATTTTGTACACCATGGAAAAAAACATATAACTTTGTCTTGAATGTGGTCATGCTGTCCAACTCTTTCACCCAAACATTCACTAACTGGTTGTAAGCCTCGAGTGATTTGAAAGCCTTTAACTCTTCCATAGTATAAACACTCTTGGAACAAAGCAGATCGTTTAGAATGTTTATGTATGTTATAGCAGGAAGGCATTTGTGGTCAGCAGTCATTTTACTTTTACAAACTTCGTACGGATCGATACCGATGCATTTTTGGGGGTCACGATTTGATATTATATAGATTTTTTTTTCAATTCAACGCGATTTTTCCGATTGAAAAGGATTGTGTATTCATTCAATACATAGATGTCAGCAGGATCTACCCCAGTCTGCTGACATGCTAGCAGAGTAGTAGATTTTTGTAAAAAGCTTTTATAATTGTAAAGGACAATGTTTTATCAACGGATTGCAATAATGTAAATTTGTTGGAACTATTAAAGGAACCAAAAATATGACTCATTTTATCTTTGTGAAAACATTGGACACAGTGTGTTGTCCAGCTTATGAGATGCCATGCAAGTGTAAGCCACTGTGACACTATTGTTCTTTTTGATTATTTTTATAAATGTCTAATGATGATGTCAGTGAGGGATTTTTAATCACTGCTATGCTAAAATTATAACTAATATTGATACTGTTGTTAATATTCACTACTTTTGGTTTGTTCTGTGTTGTGTTTGTGTCTCCTCTCAATTGCTGTTTATTGCAGTTCTGAGTGTTGCTGGCTCAGCTTTGCTTTTGGAATTGGATTGCATTGTTATGGTATTGTTGTGTATTATGTTGGATTGATAAAAAAAAATGTATCAAAAAAAAATATTTTTTTTTAAAAATGAGTCGGTTCTGAATCGCACAACGTATTCAAATCGATTTTTTCGCACACCCCTAGTATGTGTATATATATATATATATATATATATGTATGCATATATGTAATATACAGTATATAAATGTATATATGTTTATACATGTGTGTGTATATATATATATATATATAGATATATATATATATATGTAGGTGTGGGAAAAAATCACAAGACTACTTCATCTCTACAGATCTGTTTCATGAGGGGTTCCCTCAATCATCAGGAGATTTCCTGATGATTGAGGGAACCCCCCATGAAACAGATCTGTAGAGATGAAGTAGTCTTGTGATTTTTTCCCACACCTACATATTGCGCTCTACCACGGTATCGAGCACTATTCTCCGGATAATCCAATCAAGACATATATATATATATATATATATATATATATATATATATATATATATACATATATATATACATATACATATATATACATATATATATACATATACATATATATATATGTCTTGATTGGATTATCCAGAGAATAGTGCTCGATACCGTGGTAGAGTGCAATATGTAGGTGTGGGGGGAAAAATAAAAAAATCTCCTGATGATTGAGGGAACCCCTCATAAAACAGTTCTGTAGAGATGAAGTAGTCTTGTGATTTTTCCCACGCCTACATATATATATATATATATATATATATATATCTTTTTTCTGGTCATCCGAGTGTCTGGTCGCCTAAGCAGGGAATCCCAGACTTTCCTCTGAGTCACTTCTCTAGGCACAAAGATTTTGGAACCATACATCATTGTAAGAATTTACCAAGCACTTCCCAATACCTGTGTATCTGATAGAAAGGATGTGGCCTGATGGATCGATCATCTGCCGTTCCGACAAAAACCTGCAGGGAAAGCGGTTTCCTCTCGGTGTATCCAGTCAGCTGCAAAGAGTAATTAGTGTGCTATAGTTTCGACATGCTTTTGGTTTGGATTGAACAGGTGCTGTGCCACTATGTCACCTTGATGACGGGATGTCCCGTTGGAATGGCCTTGACAGCTCCCCGGCTGCCCTCGGTCTCGTAGTGCGCCCGGTGGTACGGACGGGGTTGCACCTCAATGCGCAGCTCGTACTGGTCAAACTGGGAGGGGAGGGGCCAGTCGAGTGGCGGCATGGCGTTGGACCTAGACATATTTGGATCCATTGGTGATGCCTGCAGTGTGGTAGTTCACCCAGATCTCAGACCAGTAGGGGGTGGCAAATGACCAGATCTGGAGAGCTGAGTGAAACCAGCTCTACACAGACTACAGATTGTGGTGAAGTATTAAGAAGCCTACAACTTCTAGTTGTGTTTTCCACTCCCATTTGCTTTATGGCAATATACGATATATATCCCAATATTCTTTTCTGTAAAGTAAAAACAAAACAGTCCTAGTTACCTGAGATACCAAAACAATGGCTTATAAAGTCCAATTAATTACTTACTGTAAGTAAGCCTTTGAAAAAAAAGAGTTAGAACTCCATCCATCCATTCATTTTTTCTGCCGCTTGTCCCTTTTGGGGTCTCTGCTTGATTTATTACAGCATTTGGGAAACCTGTAGTTGATTGTTATTATATAAATGTTATATTTTTATCAACATGTGATAGCAGGGAACCTGCCTTTCAAAACTAGGCTGCTACATTACTAATGATTAATGTAACTATAGCTGAAAAAATAGTACAATAGCAAAAGAAAAGACTATTCATCCCTGAACACCATGGAGTTCATGTAGGCTTTATGATGCACTTACATTATTATACCAACTATCAGAGACAGAAACTCTTCATTAAATTTGCAGCTTCAACACAGCTCAATCAAAACAGAAAAAGATCAAGTGAAATAAAATAAAATGCGTTTTTAACTGTAGGGCAATATTGCTTGTCTTTCTCGCAGACAGAGCTTTGCTGTCCGTAACGCACGCATGCACGCCGCACAGTGAGCTAACGTTACACTTATAGCTAATTCGCCTTCACCTGAAGGACTGCGAGCGAGCTGAGCTGCCGCTTGTTTCTAGAACGTCAACGGGCTCATAGTGATGTTACTAGTAGTTGACTGGGAGGTGTTTATGATCATTTGGGGAGAGTCTGCTGCGTTACCTGCTAAAAACACTTTTCTGCTCACTCCACCTGACGTGCGCTCTGAATACGCACTGCTGATTGGCTGTTAGCACTCTGCGTGCAACCAATCAGATGGTTTTGTGGGCGGGACAATGCTGGGTGCTGGACAGACATACTGACAGAGGCAGGCAATGAACTAAGCAGAGCAGCTTGTTAAGACTTTTTTTTTTTTGGGTAAGACTTTAGGCGGCGGCTCTTTGTTAAGGCGGTCGCCTTAACAACAAAGCGGTGTGGGAAATGCTGCTATTTCTGACTGCTTTTTCATTGTCAATCTTATTGATCTTTGTCGTTCTTTTTTTTATCCAATTGATTTGATTGTTTTTGGTTTTGTACAGTGTCCTTAAGGGCCCAGAAATTAAACAGAGTACATTTATTATTAAACTTAAATACCATAGATCCAATATATTTCCCCCAGTAATATCATCAAAATTGACCTGACTGGATGAAGTCCTTGGGCTCAAATACGAGTGTAGCCCTGCAGGGGAGTGTAGCATGCTGGGAATTATCTGTGCATGTGATGGAGAAATGCACAGTGCAGGGTTGAAATTCTGCTGAATTTGCATGAAATCAGGTTGTTTGCGCTAATAATCATGCTGCAACATCCTCACTGCAAAAACTGAAATCTAAGTAAGATGAAATATCTCAAATAAGGCTGATATTTGCCTATTTTCCGTCTGATAAGATAGTTATTCTCACTAAGCAGATTTTATGTTCGAGTGTTTTACTTGTTTCAAGTGTTTTGGTCCTAAATGATGTCAGTAAGATATTACAGCTTGTTGCTGAGATTTGATGAGCTATATTGAGTAAAACATGCTTGAAAGTAGAATATCAACTGTTGCAAAGCTGTGTCATCAACACTCACAAGTAGAAAACTACTTTTTTAAAGTAATACTTTTTTACTTCAAGCATGAAAAAAAAAAATCATGACACCGAGCACATATCATGATGTCAAGATAATGGCACTAGAATTTAATTAATATAAGAATATTTTTCAAAAGATTGAGCATATTTTTTCTACCAAGAAAAGTGCACTTGTTATTAGTGAGAATATACTTATTTTAAGGTATTTTTGGCTTCATTGAGGTTAGCTCATTTTACTTGTTTTGGAAAGTCTTGACAAGCCGAATTTTCTTGTTCTATTGGCAGATAATTTTGCTTAGTTCAAGTAAAATACTCCTCATTTTTATTTATTTTTTTCTTGTTTTTGAACACTGACTTTTTGCAGTGTGTCATGTTGCATTCAATATTTATTCCCATTAATTCCTATACATTCTCATTAATTCCCATGGAAAGTTTTCATCCATTTTCTACCGCTTTGTACCTTTCGGGGCTGAATTTCGGGCGGAAGGTGAGCTACACCCTGGACAAGTCGCCACCTCGTCGCAGGGCCAATACAGATAGACAGACAACATTCACACACTAGGGACCATTTAGTGTTGCCAATCAACCTATCCCCAGGTGCATGTCTTTGGAGGTGGGAGGGGCCTATCCCCAGGTGCATGTCTTTGGAGGGGCCTATCCCCAGGTGCATGTCTTTGGAGGTGGGAGGGGCCTATTCCCAGGTGCATGTCTTTGGAGGTGGGAGGGGCCTATCCCCTTTGGAGGTTGGAGGGGCCTATCCCCAGGTGCATGTCTTTGGAGGTGGGAGGGGCCTATCCCCAGGTGCATGTCTTTGGAGGTGGGAGGGGCCTATCCCCAGGTGCATGTCTTTGGAGGGGGGAGGGGCCTATCCCCAGGCGCATGTCTTTGGAGGTGGGAGGGGCCTATCCCCAGGTGCATGTCTTTGGAGGTGGGAGGGGCCTATCCCCAGGTGCATGTCTTTGGAGGTGGGAGGAAGCCGGAGTACCCAGAGGGAACCCACGCATTCACGGGGAGAACATGCAAACTCCACACAGAAAGATCCCGAGCCCGGGATTGAACTCAGGACTACTCAGGACCTTAGTATTGTGAGGCAGACGCACTAACCCCTGTGACACCGTGCTCAAAAGTTTTTTAACTTTGAATATTCCTGGAATTTTTGCAACCCAAGTGCTGACTTACCTGAAAAGAGGACTGTGAGCGCTGGCCCGTGTTCGACCCCAAGCCAAAGCCGGGGGCACCGAAAGGTAGTCCATACCCATCGTAAGGGGCTCTCTCCTGGTCTGCAGGGTTTCTGGAAGCGGACAAGAGGGGCTGTGACCTGGGTTCTGCTCCCGATCCACCTCCCTTGGAGACAACTGAGTGGGCAAGAAGTTGGATGGAGATGACTTTTACAGGCGGTATTTTTTTAGACGGTGTGTCACAGATACCTGCTCCATAGACGTCTTCCTGGTTTTCTGCGGGATGCTCAGCTCGCAGATGTTGGGTGGAGCTTGTGACGTCAGGCTTAAGTCCGCGCCCTCCGTGGTGCCGCCGTGCGGCTCCTCGGAATAACTGGCCCTTCGCGAGGAGCACGGGGAGGCCAGGGGTGAGTTCCTGCGCTTCTTACCGCTCGGGGAAGTGGGCCTGGAAGACGGCGAAAGGCCGAAATGGAGGGTGGCCTCGTTAAGCTCCTCCTCCTCTGTCAGCAGGGAGTCACAGCTGGATGCCGGGCTGAGCCAGCCGCGGGAGGAGAGGCTGGAGGCAGGGCTAGGGCTGAGCGAGCCGGGGCATCTGTCGCGGTAGGTGAAAGGGTCCAGCAGGGGGAGGTAGAGGCCCTCCCTGTCCCACCTGCCACCGCCATCCATGTCCCAGGAGTTGGAGGGTGGCGGATCGTCCTCGGGGGAGATGGTGGTAATCTGGATGCTGGGACACTCCACCACGCGGGACTCTGAAACCTGACAGTTGCAGGTTACTTAGCGTTTGTTTAAACTTGACTCCAATCTTGGGATGCGTTTCTTCTTCCTACCTGAACAGAGCGTGCCGGCAGGCTCTCGTAGGTTCCACTGAACTCCTTGACTGGCGCTCTCCGGGGGGGCGGGGAATGCATCCCAGCCCTCTGATTGGCCGAAGGCGGGGGGCTGGGGATGTGGATGGAATAACCCGCATGAGTGGCAGCCAGGTGGCGGTTTGTCCCTGCAAGAAATATACATTTACACTTTCAGATGTTAAACCACAAAATGTTCTCCCTCTTGGAAACATTCTTGCATGACAGACCCTCGTTATGTGGCCGTTGAATTTGGTAAACATCATCAACTGGCAAGTATATCCATTTTCATCATCATCATCATCATCATCATTAGCCACGCATTCGTCTAGTAAAAGCTAATTGTTGCCATACCAGCAACTCACTCACTGTTAGCATCTTTGGCAAAGCACAATTCAGTTAAATAAGATGTCAGTCAACATGATATACTTTATTTCCTTGAATTGCTGCAGGGCATATAGTATGTGCCTGCCTGGAATTACTCCATCCATCCCTTTTCTACCGCTTATTCCCTTTGGGATTGCGGGGGCGCTGGTGCATATGTCAGCTACAATTGGGCGCTACCTCATCGCAGGCCTTGAATTACTGCCGGGTCAAACTTGCTTCACAAAATAATTAGTGCATGCTTAGTATTACCGCCGGGTCAAACTTGTGATGTCACGAGTGACACTTCTCCTGTCATCATTTTCAAAATGGAGGAGGCTGATTTCAATACCAATAATTTGAAAATCGCATAAAGGGAAGAAGATTAAGAGCTATTCAGTAGGATTTAAGGTCCAAGTTTACATCACACTCAATTTTTTACTGCTAAGTGCAGGAGTGAGAAGAGTTTTTAAATAATTAGCGCATGCTTACTTTTACTGCATGCCTTTGGTAAGTGCCAGAGTGAGAAGAGTTTTAAAATAATTAGCTCATGCTTACTTTTACCGCATGCCTTTGGTAAGCGCAGGAGTGAGAAGAGGTTTTAAATGAATAATTCAAGGAAATACGGTAATTCAAACAGAATGTTAAACAGTAAACTAACCAGCTAGTTGTGGGTTTATTTTCTGATCATATAGTTTGACCAAAAAGATTATTTATTATTTATAACATCCTATTCTACGCCCAACATTTTGTAAAAGGAATATATTATTTATTTCTGTTTTGTTTTGGGAAATAAGGAATTCAGGGACTATATACAACTCTCTGTTAGCATAGCTTAGCATAAATCTAGAACCATACTAATGTGACAAACAGCTGTAGCTAAAGACGGATTAAGATGGATGGATGGATAAATAATCTTTGTCTCAATAAAAAAAGGGGAAAAAAAGAAAAAGAAAAGGGTCCTTTGTACCGATGCTGCCGTTTCAGGTGGCTGGTGAGGTTTAATGTGTTGACGCGTAATGGTTTGGTTGTTTTTCTTCCTGGTGAAATGTTTGCAGAATTTGGTGCAAATAGCACATGGAATGTCTTCCTCTGAAACAGTGAGGAAGTCCAAAACGATCTCAGGGGAATTTTACAACATGATTAGGAGAAAAGGAGCGCTTGGTTTGCTCACCCCACCTCATTTGAGCCATGTTTTAATCAGTCGGAATTGAAGCTTGCAGAGGGAGGTGTGGCCAGCGCGCCTGCAGGAGCAAAGGTCACCGCCTCTGTCTATGGTGTTAAGGACGAGCACCATCGGGTGGGGGTGACGGCGAGAGACAGGTGATTAGATTTGCCAGGTGGTACGTCTTAATCTAATCATCTGTTGTCTTTAACGGTGAGCGGCCGAGAGCGGGGGGGGAGAGAGAGGATACGGACGTGACTGAAAAGTCAGGTTCTTGTTCAAAACTACACTCTTGGCTTCCAGTGGAACTGCCAGGAAGCAACTTCCACAGAGCTATTTTTTCATGTCAACTCATGAATCTGTGTTATCTCCTAATTCCTCAAATTAGCATAATAATTATCTGTGTCACACAAAGCTGACATGCATATTTTTAATCAGTTTATTGTATTGGCTTTGAAAATGAAATATTTTTGTGTATCACTATGCTGAAAGTGTGCCAACGTGTGACAAAAGCTGTTGCTCAACCTTCTTAGCCTCCTTTAACTTCTCCTTTGGCTGCAGGCTGGTTTGAAGATGTGCAAACATTTAACAGGAGCTCTTGTTTAGTGGCAAATAGCTAAATAGTAGCTAACATCCCCAAAACTGCACGGCTTATGTCACACTTGATTATATCAGACCATTGGAAAGGTCCCAGAATTATGAGGCGGTTTTCATATGTAGATTTTAGAGTAGTTCATATTCCATAATTCCACAGTCACATGGAAGTAATTTACTTAAACAACCTCTTTTTTTGGGCCTGCTCATTTCCCCGAAACAACAAACTTTTACACAAACGTTCTAACCACATCACTCTAGTCTCGTACATTTCTGCAAGCTAACTATCTTCCGCTAATGACTTGAAATGATTGGTCCTCTCCTTTTTATGCGCTCATCGAGCGTTCCAACCAAAAGAGTTTGGTGTTGACTTCCGCTGACGTGGACGCTCAACAAAAACTCAATGAAAAGCCGAGGTGGAAAAAGAAAGAAACCTTCAAAATGTTTCCTGGCAACAAAACATTTCCAAGTCATTAAAGCTGCAGTGCTGCATTTCTTTTAAACAGGAAGTGTGTTTTTCAAGCCCAATTTGAAGTAACTCCTGCAGCCACGTGAAAATGTCCATGTTTAAGAAGTCTTATAATGCAGAAAGTTCCAGAAATTCACATCAAAGAGGAGTTCATTAGTGTCTCATTAACTCTGTTCTCCACTAATCTACATCATCCATTCCAAGATGACTTCTAAACTAGTTTTCATATGAAATGATGGAAATAGTAATTATCTGTTCCAGGGTGAAATTGTAACAATCATTAAACAGGAGGGTTGGCAAGTATGCATCACACCTGACTTATTTGGACTTTCTTGCTATTTTCCTGTGTGAGGTTGTTTTAGTTCTTGTCTTGAGCTCCTATTTTGGCGACTTATCCTGTTTTGTTGGTATTTTCCCCTAGCAGGTTCATGTCTTCCTTGAGCGCTATTTCCTGCACCTGCTTTGTTTTAGCAATCAAGAATATTTCAGTGGTTGCTATCTTTCTTTGTGGACGCCATCTTTGATCAACACGCTGGGAGTTTTTGCTGTCGTCCAGCATTCTGTTTTTGTTTACTTTGTAGCCAGTTCAGCCTTAGTTTTGTTCCCAAAGCTTCATTGCTTTTTCTGAGGAGGACTAGTTTTGGTTTTAGCATTTGATAACTTTTCACCTACACCAGGGGTCGGCAACCCAAAATGTTGAAAGAGCCATATTGGACCAAAAATACAAAAACAGATCTGTCTGGAGCTGCAAACAATTAAAAGCCATATTACATACAGATATTATGTCATGAGATATAAATTGAATTAAGAGGACTTAAAGAAAACTGAATGAGTTCAAATATAGCTACAAATGAGGAATACTGATGCAATATGTACATATAGCTAGCCTAAATAGCATGTTAGCATCAATTAGCTTGCAGTGAGCAAATATGTCTGATTAGCACTCCACACAAGTCAATAACATCAACAAAACTCACCTTTGTGCATTTATGCACAACATTAAAAGTTTGGTGGACAAAATGAAACAAACCACGGTGAGTTCAAGGACCACCAAAATTAGTAGGACAAAATGGCGCTCGCCAAATACTGGAATCAGTGAAGCATGTTTAATATAAACAGTGTGCTTTATAACAATTAGGGAGGTTTGTGTCATGTTTGTCCTCCTACAGAAACCATATTAAAACAAAAAATATGTTTTTTCCCCTCATCATTTCCATTTTTCATATATTTTTGAAAAAGTTCCAGAGAGCCACTAGGGCGGCGCTAAAGAGCCGCATGCCGGTTTCCGACCCCTGACCTAAACGCTGCCTCCCGCATATTGTGATCACGACAAAGCATGTTGGACATCTACAGAGCAATTATCTACCTGCTGCCACCTACTGACATGAAAGAGTATTACACGGTTAGACAGCACCGACACTCAAGTATCTACCTGCTGCCACCTACTGACATGAAAGAGTATTACATGGTTAGACAGCACCGACACTCAACAACAATTATCTACCTGCTGCCACCTACTGACATGAAAGAGTATTACATGGTTAGACAGCACCGACACTCAACAACAATTATCTACCTGCTGCCACCTACTGACATGGAAGAGTATTACACGGTTAGACAGCACCGACACTCAACAACAATTATCTACCTGCTGCCACCTACTGACATGAAAGAGTATTACATGGTTAGACAGCACCGACACTCAACAACAATTATCTACCTGCTGCCACCTACTGACATGAAAGAGTATTACATGGTTAGACAGCACCGACACTCAACAACAATTATCTACCTGCTGCCACCTACTGACATGGAAGAGTAATACATGGTTAGACAGCACCGACACTCAACAATTATCTACCTGCTGCCACCTACTGACATGGAAGATTATTACACGGTTAGACAGCACCGACACTCAACAACAATTATCTACCTGCTGCCACCTACTGACATGAAAGAGTATTTCATGGTTAGACAGTACCGACACTCAACAACAATTATCTACCTGCTGCCACCTACTGACATGGAAGAGTATTACACGGTTAGACAGCACCGACACTCAACAACAATTATCTACCTGCTGCCACTTGCTGACATGAAAGAGTATTACACGGTTAGACAGCACCGACACTCAACAATTATCTACCTGCTGCCACCTACTGACATGAAAGAGTATTACACGGTTAGACAGCACCGACACTCAACAACAATTATCTACCTGCTGCCACCTACTGACATGAAAGAGTATTACACGGTTAGACAGCACCGACACTCAACAACAATTATCTACCTGCTGCCACCTACTGACATGGAAGAGTATTACACGGTTAGACAGCACCGACACTCAACAACAATTATCTACCTGCTGCCACCTACTGACATGAAAGAGTATTACATGGTTAGACAGCACCGACACTCAACAACAATTATCTACCTGCTGCCACCTACTGACATGAAAGAGTATTACACGGTTAGACAGCACCGACACTCAACAACAATTATCTACCTGCTGCCACCTACTGACATGGAAGAGTATTACATGGTTAGACAGCACAGACACTCAACAATTATCTACCTGCTGCCACCTACTGACATGAAAGAGTATTACATGGTTAGACAGCACCGACACTCAACAAGTATCTACCTGCTGCCACCTACTGACATGAAAGAGTATTACATGGTTAGACAGCACCGACACTCAACAACAATTATCTACCTGCTGCCACCTACTGACATGAAAGAGTATTACACGGTTAGACAGCACCGACACTCAACAGCAATTATCTACCTGCTGCCACCTACTTACATGAAAGAGTATTACACGGTTAGACAGCACCGACACTCAACAACAATTATCTACCTGCTGCCACCTACTGACATGAAAGAGTATTACACGGTTAGACAGCACCGACACTCAACAACAATTATCTACCTGCTGCCACCTACTGACATGAAAGAGTATTACACGGTTAGACAGCACCGACACTCAACAATTATCTACCTGCTGCCACCTACTGACATGAAAGAGTATTACATGGTTAGACAGCACCGACACTCAACAACAATTATCTACCTGCTGCCACCTACTGACATGAAAGAGTATTACACGGTTAGACAGCACCGACACTCAACAACAATTATCTACCTGCTGCCACCTACTGACATGAAAGAGTATTACATGGTTAGACAGCACCGACACTCAACAACAATTATCTACCTGCTGCCACCTACTGACATGAAAGAGTATTACACGGTTAGACAGCACCGACACTCAACAACAATTATCTACCTGCTGCCACCTACTGACATGAAAGAGTATTACACGGTTAGACAGCACCGACACTCAACAACAACACATTATTTGCAGACTATAATTACTTCCATCCATCCAACCATTTTCTACCGCTTGTCCCGTTTGGGTCACGGTGGTGCTGGAGCCTATCTTAGCTGCATTTGGGCGGAAGGCGTCGTACACCCTGGACAAGTCTCCATCTCATCGCAGAGCCAACACAGATAGACAACATTCACACTCACATTCATTACTTGTTTACAAAAAATATTTTTACCCCAAATAGGGGAAATGACATCATCTCCCACGGCACACCAGACTGTACCTCACGGCAGACCAGTGTGCTGCGGCACAGTGGTTGAAAAACACTAGTAGAGCAGTGGTTCTCAAATGGGGTACTTGAAGGTATGCCAAGGGGTACAGGAGATTTTTGTAAACTATTCTAAAAATAGCAACAATTCAAAAATCCTTTATAAATATATTTATTGAATAATGCTTCAACAAAATATGAATGTAAGTTCATAAAGTGTGAAAAGAAATGCAACAATGCAATATTCAGTGTTGACAGCTAGATTTTTTGTGGACATGTTCCATAAATATTGATGTTAAAGATTTATTTTTTTGTGAAGAAATGTTTAATAAATCAGAAAGTGATGACATAGTGCTGTATTTTACTTCTTTATCTCTTTGTTTTCAACCCAAAATACTTTGCTGTGATTAGGGGGTACTTGAATTAAAAACATGTTGACAGGGGGTACATCACTGAAAAAAGGTGGAGAACCACTGCACTACAACTGTGGTTCTCAACCTTTTTTAATTCATGTACCCCCTGTCAACATGTTTTTAATTCAAGTACCCCCTAATCACAGCAAAGCAATTGGTTGAATAAAAGATATAAAGAAGTGAAAAATAGCACTATGTCATCACTTTCCATCCATCCATTTCTACCGCTTATTCTCTTTGGGGTGACAGGGGGCGCTGGCGCCTATCTCAGCTACAATCGGGCGGAAGGCGGGTACACCCTGGACAAGTCGCCACCTCATTGCATGGCTATTAAATTGTATAACAGTGCAAAATATTGCTCATTTGTAGTGGTCTTTCTTCAACTATTTGGAAAAAAAGATATAAAAATAACTAGAAACGTGTTGGAAAATAAACAAGTGATTGAATGATAAATGCAGATTTCTCCACATAGAAGTAATCATCAAGTTAAAGTGCCCTCTTTGGGGATTGTAATAGAGATCCATCTGGATTCATCAACTTACTTCTAAACCTTTCTTCACAAAAAAAGAAATCTTTAACATCAATATTTATGGAACATGTCCACAAAAAATCTAGCTGTCAACACTGAATATTGCATTGTTGTATTTCTTTTCACACTTTATCAACTTACATTCATATTTTGTTGAAGTATTATTCAATAAATATATTTATAAAGGATTTTTGAATTGTTGCTATTTTTAGAATATTAAAAAAACAATCTCAGGTCCCCCTTGACATACCTTCAAGTACCCCATTTGAGAACCACTGTTGTAGATGTGATGTACAACACAAGACTAATCGTGAAGAGATCCTTAGTTTTCTGGAAATGTGTCTCCCCCAAAACAACTTAGTCGAACACACAAGTCATGCATCTATCCATCCATTTTTCTACCGCTTGTCCCTTTTGAACGGCTAAAGCCACCAACAAGATGTAGTTTTGAGGCCACAAAGAGGCTAGGAGCGGCCCTGGCGGTGCACAGTGTCAGTTTGTGTGTTTGTTCCGCAGAGCTTCTACTTCCTCCCAGATGGCAGCTCTTAAGTCTCACGCACGTCTCATTACTAACACGCTGCTTCTCATGCAGCACGCACGCACACGCACGCGCACACATGCTGACATGCATGCATGTTCACACGCATGCGCACACATGCATGTCAGAGCACCCTAGGGGGGTCATAGAGGGACACATCTTTCACACGCTATGCGAGAAATGTTCCAGACTGACCTGGACCACCTCCACCTCCGCCTCCACCTCCACCTCCGCCTCCACCTCCACCTCCACCTCCGCCTCCACCTCCACCTCCGCCGTCAGCGGCCTCCACCTCTCTTCTCTCCCGGCCGACGGCGCTGTCCTCCGGCATGGAAGTGGGCGACGTCCCGCGGGCGTGCCTGGGTGTTTCGTCCTCGAAGATCAAGTTGAAGTCCAAGTCGTCCTCCTGCCAGCCTGAGCCCGGCGCGGCCCCCATCGGCGAGGAGGACGTCCAAGAAGTCCCGAAGAACTTGTTTTTTCTGGAACTTGCAAAGTGTCTTTCTGCTGAAGTTGGTCTTCTACTTGCAACGTGACGGCTGCTGGCTTGTGTCCGCCACCTTCATCCTCCCTCCAGCGTCATCCCCACGCAAGAGAGAGGAAGAGGAGGGAGAAGAAAAAGTTGATGAAATATTTTGTCGTCTTTTACCCTTAATTGCCTGCTTTTGTCTGTGCGGCTGACTTCCTCATTGGCCCGGCCGCCTGTCAATCACCGCCACGTCCCGCCCCCTTAGCCCCCTTCCCTCAAGTGTCCCTCCTTCTTCCTCCTCAACTCATCAACTTTCTCACAGTCCTGACCACTGAAACCACGCAAGAAGTCCAGACGCGGTCCATACCTGACGAGAAGTGGCTGCAATGTGGCAGAGTGACCACCAGGGCGTGAAGAGGACCTTTGAGGTATTTCCCGCGGTCCCTGAACGCATCACCCTGTTTTGGCCGCCATTCCTCCTTCACGCCCCCTTCCTCCCTTTTTATGAGTCCCCTGCTTTCCTCTCAGCCAAAGATCTGTTTCTCCTTATCCTCTGCAGTCTGTCTCCGTCAGAAGACCTCCAACTTAAATAAACACCCCGTCTTTGTCCCGCCGTCCTCATCAAAATCACCTCAAAGTCCGATGACATGTTTTAAAAAGCACGCCTTACTTTAGCCCGGCCGTTAAAACCCAACAGGGTTCTTGATTCAGCACAGTTTGGAAAAAGATCATCTGGTACAAGACCTGCGATGAGGTGGCGACTTGTCCAGGGTGTACCTCGCCTTCCGCCCGATTGTAGCTGAGATAGGCACCAGCGCCCCCCGCCACCCCAAAGGGAATAAGCGGTAGAAAATGAATGGATGGCTCTGGTACAAGCAAAACAAAACAAAAACCTACTTATCTGATCTGACCTTTGACCTGGGTTGGATGTGATTCAATGTCAAGAGTTTTCTTGCACTGACGTAAAGCCGATTGTACGATTTGCTAAATTTGAAGAAAACAAAGAACGTGACTTTGACCGCAGACATTTTGGCGCCATAGAAACTAATAGAAATGTTTGTCAAAATCAGCAGAGTTCTGGCCAGCACAGAACAAACATCTCAGAGATGAGCATCTCCTGCAGGAATTGGACCCCCGGTTGCCTCGCTTGTGTCATGACTAGGACCAGGGCCTTGAAAAGGGGGGCAAAGGAGACAGATTCTAGGGGCCCATGATGGAGGGGCCCCTAATGATGATGAAATGATATGAAATCATGTGTTGGGGGCCCTGGAAAGTTTATTTTCATGGGGCCCAAAATCCCTAGCGGCGCCCCTGACTCTGACGAAGGTGTGCTTTGTTTTCCCGTGGTGCAAAACAACTGGCGTGGAGATAATGACATCTTTGGATTTTAACTCAAAGTACAAACAAAACAAAGGACTTCATTGTAAACATTTCTTCACAAAAAAAGAAATCTTTAACGTTAATATTTATGGAACATGTCCACAAAAAATCTAGCTGTCAACACTGAATACTGCATTGTTGTATTTCTTTTCACACTTTATGAACTTACATTCATATTTTGTTGAAGATTCACGGTGGCAGAGGGGTTAGTGCGTCTGCCTCACAATACGAAGTTCCTGCAGTCCCGGGTTCAAATCCAGGCTCGGGATCTTTCTGTGTGGAGTTTGCATGTTCTCCCCGTGAATGCGTGGGTTCCCTCCGGGTACTTCGGCTTCCTCCCACTTCCAAAGACATGCACCTGGGGATAGGTTGATTGGCAACACTAAATTGGCCCTAGTGTGTGAATGTGAGTGTGAATGTTGTCTGTCTGTCTGTGTCGGCCCGGCGATGAGGTGGCGACTTGTCCAGGGTGTACCCCGCCTTCCGCCCGATTGAAGCTGAGATAGGCGCCAGCGCCCCCCGCGACCCCGTAAGGGACAAGCGGTAGAAAATGGATGGATGGATGGATTATATATTTATGAAAGATTTTTGAATTGTGTCTATTTTTAGAATATTAAAAAACAATTCTGCGTACTATACCTTCAAGTACCCCCATGGGTACAAGTATCCCCAATTGAGAACCATTGTTTCAGGGCGCGATCGAACCCAGTTTCAGAAACACTGTCAAACACTATTGACGTTATTGAAGATGCCTGAGCAAATGACCAAGATTGGAATCGCGTGGCAGGGCATTAATTTAATTGCCACTATATAATCAATCTTTCTTGCTCACGGTGCACATAAATCACAACCAAGACAGAAAGTGTACACACATGTAGCGCAGAACACATAACCTTCTCACTGAACTATGTATACCTCATAAAAATGGTTTAAACAGCATATTCCATTTAGAATGACATTGATTTACAATCCACTACAAAGCATGATGGGTAATATGCAAGACAGCGTCTTCACACGTGACCATGTGTGCAGCATTTTAGCTTGCTGGATATTTCTGACAGAGTCCACAACTTTGAGGAGCTCACAGACAAAAACAAGGTAGGAGTCCAACTTTCACCCACTAGCACCCAATGTTGTTTTGTTTCTACTTCATGTTGTATTTGTTTATACTTCATAGTGACGTCAGGGTGGTGCGTGTTGGCCTTGTTAATAATGACGTCAGGTGTTCGGTGTCAGTCTGTTAGCAATATAGCTAACTTTAATTGACTTTAATTGATGCAAAGAAGAGTGTCTCTGATCATTTCCACATCATGTTACTAATCCTCCATTTGACACTATCAAATCTCTGCTTTGGGGCAAAAAAAAGTCTTGTTGTTAGTGTATTTTATGTGACTGCACTAAACAATTGGGCTTAATCACAGGTTGTGTTGTATTTATGTTTGGAAAATGTCCCTCTTCAATTTGCTAAAAAATTCTCACAATAATTTTGATAGCATAATATGTGTATGTATATATATATTTATATAAATATTTTAAAAATGTATTTACAATCTGATATAATTAATCTAAGTGTGTTCGGAATAATTGTGTTCAGAATCTTTTTTTTTACATGAGTTCATTTTTTTATTTCGATATATATGTGTGTGTGTATCAATCAATCAATGTTTACTTATATAGCCCTAAATCACTAGTGTCTCAAAGGGCTGCACAAACCACTACGACATCCTCGGTAGGCCCACATAAGGGCAAGGAAAACTCACACCCAGTGGGGCGTCGGTGACAATGATGAGTATGAGAACATGATACTGTGATACTGATGACTATGAGAACATATGAGAACATGATCCTGTGAAAGATCAATCCATAATGGATCCAACACAGTCGCGAGAGTCCAGTCCAAAGCGGATCCAACACAGCAGCGAGAGTCCCGTTCACAGCGGAGCCAGTAGGCAACCATCCCAAGCGGAGGCTGATCAGCAGCGCAGAGATGTCCCCAGCCGATACACAGGCGAGCAGTACATGGCCACCGGATCGGACCGGACTCCCTCCACAAAGGAGAGTGGGACATAGAAGAAAAAGAAGAGAAACGGCAGATCAACTGGTCTAAAAAGGGAGTCTATTTAAAGGCTAGAGTATACAAATGAGTTTTAAGGTGAGACTTAAATGCTTCTATATATATATATATATATAATATATATTTTGTTTTGTTTATTTATTTAGTATTTTTTTCGAAGGGAATCAATAAAGTTCTCTCTCTCCCCGATGACGTGTAAATAAAAGCATTTTACATGAGCAGACAGGCACTCTGTCGAATTAGAGCATAGATCTATCCATCCATTTACTACCGCTTGTTTCCTTTGGGGTTGTGGGGGGTGTTGGTGCCTATCTCAGCTACAATCAGGCGGAAGGCGGGGTACACCCTGGACAAGTCACCACCTTATCACAGGGCCAACACAGACAGAGAACATTCACACAGTAGACTAGAGCATAGATAGTTGGAATAAATATCTATTATACAAAAACTGAAGTTTTGCCCTAAAATTGTAGCTTCAGCTAATGTTAGCCTAAACAGATTTTGATATCAAATGCTTTATATCAGTGGTCCCCAACCACCGGGCCGCAGAAGAATTTTTTATAAAAAAAAGTTTTTATTTTTTATTTTTTTTTGAAAAAAAACACAATATATACAAATAGTGCACCAACCACAAAAAAACTCCCTTTTTCATGACAAAGAATAAAAAAAAAAAAAAGGACACCTAATGCGCTAATTATTCTGGGAAGCGAGTTTGAGCCGGCAGTAATTGAAGGCAGGCACATACTATATGTCCGCCGGCAATCTCATTTACATGAAATCAGTAAGATTCTTGTCCCAAAATCTTTATCCAAAATGAATACAGTAATTTTCTCTAAATATTTATTGAAATCAATAGGTTTCTTGTGCCAAGCGCTCGGTCAAACTCAATGAAGTACTTGTTGTGAAATCTCGGTCAAAAATCTAATCAAGTTTTTGTCTTGAAAACCTTGTCGGAATCTTAGTCAAAATCATCAGGGTGATTATCTGAAGTTATTGGTCCAAATCAATCCAGGGTTTGTTTCGATATCTCAAGTCAAAATCCACTGGTTTATTGTCCCGAGTTGTTGGTCGAAATCAGTAGGTTTCTTGTCCTGAGATCCTGGGCAAAATCTATAGTCTTTCTGTCCTGGGGTGTTGGTCCAATTCAATATAGTTTTTGCCCACAAAGTTTGACTGCAGGACTACGTAGGAACGTATTAAATAGATCTTTACAGTTGGATCTTGTTCAAAATCAATAGGTGTCTTGGTATAGTTATAATTGTTGAAAGATTGAATGATTGCGACAGGTTTTGATCAAATGAGATAATTGCATCTTTGATTCAATCCATCTTGAGAGGAAGGTCAAAATCAACCGATGTTGAAGATCTTCAGCAGAGAAATCCAACTTAGACTTGTTTGCAAAGTTGAGTTGCAGGCTGGGAAAATGTGACATTTTGTTTTGAAAGAAAAACAGCGCGTGTGTCTAATTATTCACTCTCTCGGATGTCAGCTAATTGCTGTGAAGTTTCCATCATCGCTCCAAAGTCTCAATTTTGATGATCAGACGATAATTCTCACCGCCTCTGGTCACTTCATAGTATTCACTTGGGCGGCATGTCGCCCTCTTGTGGCGGAAGACAGAAGTGCTTCTCTACTTTCAATGCCCATTCTTTCCTAACAGCCCAAAATATACACTTTTTAGACACTTTATTAGGTACACAATACACGAAATGTATGGAAACAATTCTCATAAATATTTAATTACTTTTATTATTTCCCCTTTTATAACACTCACCTGTAAATATGAATTTAACTTTATTGTTGTTTCTTTAAAAAGATAATACTCACTTATAGATATTTAAATGTAATATTGTGCCTTTACAAAGATAATATTCATTCATAGATAATAATAATAATACATTTGATTTGATAAAGCACTTTTCTAAGCACTCAAAGATGCTTTACAGGATAAAAAAGAATTAAAATATAAAACAATTTTAAGTAATAATATAAAATACAGGAAATGTAAAAGACATAAGACAGGACATTACAAGACACAGAAGACTAATCACAGGTTAAAAGCAGATCAATCAATCAATCAATGTTTATTTATATAGCCCCAAATCACAAATGTCTCAAAGGACTGCACAAATCATTACGACTACAACATCCTCGGAAGAACCCACAAAAGGGCAAGGAAAACTCACACCCAGTGGGCAGGGAGAATTCACATCCAGTGGGACGCCAGTGACAATGCTGACTATGAGAAACCTTGGAGAGGACCTCAGATGTGGGCAACCCCCCCCCTCTAGGGGACCGAAAGCAATGGATGTCGAGCGGGTCTAACATGATACTGTGAAAGTTCAATCCATAGTGGCTCCAAGACAGCAGCGAGAGTCCCGTCCACAGGAAACCATCTCAAGCGGATCAGCAGCGTAGAGATGTCCCCAACCGATACAGGCGAGCGGTCCATCCTGGGTGCCGACGAGCGGTCCAGATCTGAAGAAGTGTGTTTTGAGAAGACTTTTGAAGGTCTGGGCAGTCACGGATGGGTTTTGGAAGAGAGTTCCAGAGGCTCTATCACCCCAGGTCTGCAGCTTGGTTCTGAGTGGTGGGGAGAGGAGGTTTGCATCAGAGGAGCGTGAAGGGGTATGGCGGTGAAGCAGGTTGGTGAGGTAGCAGGGGGCCTGGTCGTGGAGGACTTTGTGGGTGAGGAGGAGGATTTTAAAGTGGATCCCGTGAGGTTTCTGGAGGACTGGGGTGATGTGCTCACGGGAGCAGGCGGGCGGCAGAGTTTTGGATGTATTGGAGTTTATTGATAATTTTGGAAGATGAGCCATAGAGGATGCTGTGTCAGTAATCAAGTCTGGAGGTGATGAAGGCATGGATCAGGGTTTCAGCGGCAGAGAAGGAGAGGGATGGACGGAGAAGGGCAATGTTTTTGAGGTGAAAGAAAGCCGTTCTTGTGATGTGGTTGAAAAGAGAGGTTATTGTCCAGAATGACTCCAAGGTTGCGGATGTGAGAGGACGGGGACAGAGGGGAGTTGTCCACAGAAAGGTGGAAGTTGTGAGCAGTTTTGGTGAAGGATTTGGGGCCGATTATGAGCATGTCAGATTTGTCACAGTTGAGTTTGAGGAAGTTGGAGTGCATCCAGAATCTGATTTCAGTGAGGCAGTTGGTCAGGAGAGATGGATTTTGTGGAGATGTACAACTGGACATCTTCTGCGTAGCAGTGGAATTGGAGGTGATGGCGGCGGATGATGTTACCGAGGGGCAGCATGTACAGGATGAAGAGAAGTGGACCAAGCACCAAACCCTGGGGGACACCTTGTGACAGAGGGGCAGTTGTTTATACTGATGTGTTGCTTTCTGCTAGTGAGATATGAACTTAACCAGGAGAGGGCAGAGCCGGTGATTCCAGGCGGGAAAGGAGGATGGCGTCAAAAGCTGCTGGGAGGTCAAGGAGGAGGAGAATACTAAGGTGGCCGGAGTCTGAGGAGAGGAGGAGGTGATTGGTGACTTTGAGAAGAGGTGTTTCAGTGCTGTGACGTGCGTGGAAGCCGGATTGAACTGGTTCGAACAGATCATTGGAAGGGAGATGAGTTTTGAGTTGAGTAGCGACGGCCGTTCCAGTATTTTGGACAGGAAGGGAAGGTTTGAGATGGCCGGAAGTTGCTCATGCGGTGTCAGGGTTAAGTCCAGGTCTTTTGAGGATGGGAGTGACAGCGGCCAGTTGCAGGGTGTCAGGGACTAAGCCAGAGCTGAAGGAGGAGTTAATGATCTTGATGATGTTTCAGGAAATGGGTGGGAGACAGTTTTTAACCAGAGTGGATGGGATGGGGTCCAGAGCACAGGTGGAGCTTTTCATGCCCATCATGACTTTGTTTAGCTGTGTTGGGGAAACAGGAGAGAAGTGAGACAAGGGCAGAGCGGTGCAGGTGGGAGGAGGAGGGGGGGAGGAGGAAATCAGATTGCTGTAAATGGTGTCTATTTTCTTTTGGAAGAATGACAGATCAATCAATAAATCAATCAAAGTTTATTCATATGGACCTTAATCACAAGTGTCTCAAAGGGCTGCACAAGCCACAACAACATCCTCAACTCAGATATTAATTCAAATGTAATAATGTGGCTTTACAAAGATAATACTCACTTATAGAGCCATCCATCCATTTTCTACCGCTTGTCCCTTTTGGGGTCACGGGGGGGCTGGATCCTATCTCAGCTGCATTTGTGCAGAAGGCACAATACAAACCCCGTTTCCATATGAGTTGGGAAATTGTGTTAGATGTAAATATAAACAGAATACAATGATTTGCAAATCCTTTTCAAGCCATATTCAGTTGAATATGCTACAAAGACAACATATTTGATGTTCAAACTCATAAACTTTGTTGTTTTTTTTTTTGCAAATAATCATTAACTTGGAATTTCATGGCTGCCACATGTGCCAAAGTAGTTGGGAAAGGGCATGTTCACCACTGTGTTACATCACCTTTTCTTTTAACAACATTCAATAAACGTTTGGGAACTGAGGAAACTAATTGTTGAAGCTTTGAAAGTGGAATTCTTTCCCATTCTTGTTTTATGTAGAGCTTCAGTCCTTCAACAGTCCGGGGTCTCCGCTGTCGTATTTTACGCTTCATAATGCGCCACACATTTTCCATGGGAGACAGGTCTGGACTGCAGGTGGGCCAGGAAAGTACCCGCACTCTTTTTTTTTTACGAAGCCACGCTGTTGTAACACATGCTGAATGTGGCTTTGTATTGTCTTCCTGAAATAAGCAGGGGCGTCCATGAAAAATATGGCGCTTAGATGGCAGCATATGTTGTTCCAAAACCTGTATGTACCTTTCAGCATTAATGGTGCCTTCACAGATGTGTAAGTTACCCATGCCTTGGGCACTAATGCACCCCCATACCATCACACATGCTGGCTTTTACACTTTGCGTCAATAACAGTCTGGATATATCGCTTCCCCTGTGGTCCGGATGACACAATGTTGAATATTTCCAAAAACAATTTGAAATGTGGACTCGTCAGACCACAGAACACTTTTCCACTTTGCATCAGTCCATCTTAGATGATCTCGGGCCCAGAGATGCCGGCGGCATTTCTGGATGTTGTTGATAAATGGCTTTCGCTTTGCATAGTAGAGCTTTAACTTGCACTTACTGATGTAGTGACAAACTGTATTTAGTGACAGTGGTTTTCTGAAGTGTTCCTGAGCCCATGTGGTGATATCCTTTAGAGATTGATGTCGGTTTTTGATACAGTGCCGTCTGAGGGATCGAAGGTCACGGTCATTCAATGTTGGTTTCCAGCCATGCCGCTTACGTGGAGTGATTTCTCCAGATTCTCTGAACCTTTTGATGATATTATGGAGCGTAGATGTTGAAATCCCTCAATTTCTTGCAATGTCACTTTGAGAAAGGTTGTTCTTAAACTGTTTGACTATTTGCTCACGCAGTTGTGGACAAAGGGGTGTACCTCACCCCATCCTTTCTTGTGAAAGACTGAGCATTTTTTGGGAAGCTGTTTTTATAGCCAATCATGGCACGCACCTGTTCCCAATTAGCCTGCACACCTGTGGGATGTTCCAAATAAGTGTTTGATGAGCATTCCTCAACTTTATCAGTATTTATTGCCCCCTTTCCCAACTTCTTTGTCACGTGTTGCTGGCATCAAATTCTAAAGTTAATGATTATTTGCAAAACTCATATGGAAACAGGGTTTGTAGTTCTTACAGATGCTCTTCTAACTTTATTATTATTATTATAATTATGAAAATTATAATACAGCACTTATTGATATTAATTTAACTGGAGTATTATGCCTTTACAACAATAATACTCATGTATAGATATTCTATCCATCCATCCATTTCCTACCGCTTATTCCCTTTGGGGTTGTTGGTGCCTATCTCAGCTACAATCGGGCGGAAGGCGGGTTTACACCCTGGACAAGTCGCCACCTCATCGGATGTATAGATATTCATTTAAGTTTATTATTATGCTTTCATAAATATAATAATATTCATTTATAGACATTAATTTCACTCATTAATGTGCCTTAAGGGCAGCACGGTGGAACAGAGGTTAGTGCGTATGCCTCACAATAAAAAGGTCCTGGGTTCGATCTCTGTGTGTGTGCAGTTTGCATGTTTTCTCCGTGACTGCGTGGGTTCCCTCAGGGTACTCTGGCTTCCTCCATTTGGCAACACTAAATGGTCCCTAGTGTGTGAATGTTGTCTGTCTATCTGTGTCGGCCCTGTGATGAGGTGGCGACTTGTTCAGGGTGTACCCCACCTTCCCACCGAGAGGGACAAATGGTAAAAAAATGGCTGTATGGAGAAGTCATTCATTGTAATCTTGGTTGTTGCTGCTGAGAAGTGTACATAGTAAACATCCATTCTAGAAACATGTGTTTACAAATGTCTGCGCTGCGGCTTCTTGTCGCTATGACGACCGTCTTTGGAACAAATCCGCGAGTTTATTCACTAAAACAAACTTGTGCCTTTAATCTCGTTGAAGAAAAGTGGCTCCAAAGCGCAAACGGCAGTTTAAAAGTTCACCTGCTTTGTTCCACTCATTGAGCCTGCATCCATCTTCTTGTTTAGACAGCAGCATGTGTTCTCTGCTCAATATTTCTACTTGCTTGCTTACAACAGCCATCAGCGCCTGGACAGCTGCACCCTCACATCGTCACTAAACAGCTGCACCCTCACATCTGGGACCGTGTTGGACCGCTTTGGCCCAGCGGACCCGGGGGTGGAAAGAAGGTACGGTAGACTTGAGGACATGCAGTTTATTTTGGCTGCTTTTGGAACACATGCAGGAAGAACTTCACTCACAAAAAGGTTATATGTTTGACAAGGAAGTATGTTGATCTTTTATTATCGCACACGTTCTCATCACCATAATAAATACATATCATCTTGACACACTGTATAAGGCACATGGATGTAGTGAATTATATTTATATAGCACTATTCTCGAGTGACTCAAAGCACTTTACATAGTGAAAGCCAATATCTACTGTAAGTTCCGTTTAAAGCAGTGTGGGTGGCACTGGGCGCAGGTGGGTCAAGTGTCTTGCCCAAGGACACAACGGCAGTGACTAGGATAGCGAAAGCGGGAATCGAACCTGGAACCCTGGAGTCGCTGGCACGGCCACTGTACCAAGCGAGCTATGGCGCCCCATGTACAGTATATGACTTTGATTGGGGATATTGTTATTACAAAGTATCTGTGGTTTATCTCACCTGTCCAGAACAGATGACATCACTCTTGTACTAAAACACATAAATTATGCACAGCATTTTGCAGGAAATCCTACTGAAATCTTATGAGACGTCTTTTTTTTCTTCTCCAAAAAATTGCAACCCATTAGGGTGGATATCTGACTAAAAAACAAATGTGCCCAAAGATTTTTTGTTTAAAAAGCCAACAGTGCAAGTTTTTGTGGTCCCTGAAAGTACCGAAAAGTATCAAAATAATTTGGTACTGGTACCAAGATATTGGTTTCGGGACAACACTAATCCCTACACTTGATCAAAAAAGATTTGTTGAGTGATGAGGATTATCCGTTGAGCGCGTTCCCAGACAAGTCAAACTATCTTGTGCTCCAAACATCAGTATACGAGACAAAACTGATGAAAACTTTGAAAAGCATGGAGGTCTACAATTTGTTTATGTGTGGTGCTTGGTCAAGAAGATTGCTATCAAGACTCTCCCAAATAAATATGCATCGTTTTTACTCGGGTGAGGTTGCATTTCAGGATTTAACTTCGCGTCTACAGCCATGATTGTTGTTGATTTTGCACACGCTGTTAATCAGTACGCATGTTTTTAGCCATCTTTATCAAAATATAACTATAGTTGTCAACATTGTGTAAGTGCTAAAAACTTCATTTAGGATTTCTGCTTTTTGTAAAAGCTTAACTCTTGTAGGTTTTGCTTACATTGGCTGTCTTGGGCGGCATAGCTCGGTTGGTAGAGTGGCCGTGCCAGCAACTTGAGGGTTGCAGGTTTGATTCCCGCTTGTGCCATCCTAGTCACTGCCGTTGTGTCCTTGGGCAAGACACTTTACCCACCTGCTCCCAGTGCCACCCACACTGGTTTAAATGTAACTTAGATATTGGGTGTCACTATGTAAAGCGCTTTGAGTCACTTGAGAAAAGCGCTATATAAATATAATTCACTTCACTTCTTCACTTCAGTTAGCTATTTTGTAATATCTAGTATAGACGTGCATGTTGCTGTCATCTCTTCTTGCATCATTTCATTTGTTTCTGTTTCTGACCAAAGTACGACGACATCACTCAGCATCATCTGGCGACATCACAGGTAGTTGGCTTTTCTTTACTTAGATAGATAGATAGTACTTTATTGATTACTTCAGGAGAGTTCCCTCAGGAAAATGTATTGCATGAAGTAATTATTTTTATATAGCGCGTCTTCTCTAACTCAAAGAGCTTCTACATTGAGAGACTCATTATCATTTACAGCAGACCTGGGCAAATGAAGCTCTGGGGGCCACATGTGGCCCGTCAAGCTTTTTTAATCAGGCCCAACGGACATTCCCAAATATTTTTTTTTTTTAGATCTCTAAGATGGAAAGTGTGGCTGACATTTTGATATGCAGTGTTTTTTTTTTCAAATGACCGGAAGTCTTGAACTTTACAAAGTATTTCAATGGTTGTGCTTTTGCATGATATACTAGTTACTATTATATAATCTAATTAGTTACTATGGTCATCTAATGAGTTACTATGGTCATCTAATTAGTTA